>NW_028327177.1:83779651-84080420 GCF_987537825.1 Furipterus horrens
GTGTGGTCTTCTTTGGGTCCAACTTGTTTGGGACTCTCTGTTCTTCCTGGATTTGTATGTCTATTTCCTTCACCAAATTAGGAAAGTTTTCTTTCACTATTTTTTCAAATAAGTTTTAAATTTCTTGGTCTTCCTCTTCTCCTTCTGGCACTCCTGTGATTCGGATGTTTGTATGTTTAAGGTTATCCCAGAGGTACCTAAGTCTCTCCTCATTTTTTTCAATTCTTGTTTCCTCTTTCTGTTCCAGGTGAATGTTTTCTTCTTCCTTTTGTTCCAAATCATTGATTTGAATCCCAGCTTCCTTTCCATCACTGTTGGTTCCCTGTATATGTTATTTTTCTTTATTTTACTTTGTATAACCTTTACTTCTCTAATTTTTCTGCTATACTCTATGAGTTCTCTGAGCATTCTTATCATCAGAGGTTTGAACTTCGTATCTGATTGGTTGGCTATCTCCATTTCATTTAGTTCTTTTTCTGGAGTTTTGTTCTATTCTTTCGTTTTGGCCATATTCCTTTGCCTCTTTAATTTGACAGCCTTCCTGTGTTTGTTTCTGTGTATTGGGTAGAGCTGCTTTTACTCTGTGTCTTGGTAGTGTGACCTAATGTAGTAGGTGTCCTGTAGGTTCCAGTAGCACAAAACCTCCCCTATCGGCCAATCTAGTTACTCGAGGTACACCCTTTGTGTGGGCTGTAGCTGAACCTTGTTTGCTGTTGGCAGATCAATGGGAGGAATTTACCCAGGCCAGTCAGCTGCAAGGACTGGCTGTGACCACTGACCACCAACCTCCACCCTCCGTGTAGGATCAGCTGTGTAGGGGCAGAGTGGTGGTGCTCCAAGGAGGTCTGTAGCTGTCCACTGGGTGTGCTGGCTCTGGGTTTCCCAGGTGGTGTAGGCCAAGGTCAGCCCCCACCTGTGTTTTGCCTGGGGGACCCTGCCTGAACTATAAAGCAATCTGAGATGGCTGCTACTTATGCTGGGCCTGGAGATTCCCATGCAAAGCCAAGCTGTGAATTTAAGCTGGCTGCAGCAACCAGCAGCCAGGCCTGAAGCTCACTGAGGCCAGCTGTTCCTTGTTTGATAAGATTTAAGAAGCTGTGAAGCATGAGCCAAGACAAGCCAGTCATATGTAAAAGTAGCTTGGGTGGGTCTGTAAATCGGGTGGGGTGGAGTCTCTGTAGATCTCCAAAGCAGTGTTAGCCAGGATGATGGAATCTCAGATACAGCACCAGCTTGTTGGCTCTGTGGAGAGAGGGCTTAGAAAAGGGACAATGGCATCTGCTTGTCTCGTTGCCAGATACTTCAGTTTCTCTCCATATACCACTGGTGCCTTTCAAGCTGCTACCCTGGTGCTGGAGCTCAGAGGGAATAAGTCTGAGTAGGTAAGTCCATGTGTCGGTACTTTAAGAGGAACTTCTTGGGGCTAGAGCAGTTTCTTCCACTGACTCAATTCCTGCTGGTTTTTGCACCCAGAAGTTGTGGGGACTTATCTTCCTTGTACTGGAAGCTTGGGTTGAGGGGCCTGGTGTGGGGCTGGAATTTCACGCTCCTGAAATAACCCTCCCAAATTTTTGTCCACCATACACCTGTGAGAGACCGGCCCATTCTGCATTTGTTCCCCTCCTACCTGTCTAGATAGATGTGGTTTCTTTAATTCCATAGTTGTCAGACTTCCGTTCAACTTGATTTCTGATGGCTCTGGCTGATGGTTCTTCTATATTTTAGTTGTAATTTTGATGTGGTTGTGTGAGGAGGCAAGCCATGTCTGCCTATGCCACCATCTTGACCAGATTCTCATCCAAGAATCATTTTCTAGGTACTTTGGTATGTGCCTCATAATATCTCCAAGACTGTGAGCTCTGTAGTTTGATTCATTTAGTAGCTCCCATGGTGCCTAGCACAGTGCTTGGCCCATAACACGAACACAATGACTTGTTGTATTAATAAATAAATATGTGTAGCAGGTTCTTCTTACCAAAGATAACCCCATCTGACTTTAATTCTCCAGAATGAAAAAGAGTGAGACTGGGGAGGGCTAGAATATTTTTTAAGACCATCTAAAATTTTTTTTAAATGTACATATGTAAAATAGATGACAATGTTTTATAAAGGGGAGGCTATGGGCATGACTATAGCATTTATAATGGGAATTATGGATAATCAATTTGGGGTTGTATTGACCCAGTCTTACTAATTGGGTTCCAATAAAACATCTGCTTTCTGTCAAACTCCAGCTTATGAAACCCACTTCACATCGATTCTCAATGCTGCCTAATAGTTTGTTTTGCTGATTCAATCAAAATTTAAATCTGTAATAACCAAATAGTTAAAGTGCTTGCCATTAAACTGGTTTTTATTGGCTCTCTGCTCTGAGGTTACATAGTATCAGTATCAGCTTTTAGAAATTAAAACTCCTTATTTCAATATCCAATTTTCCTTCCAAAATGCAGCATCTCTTTTAATTTTAACCATTTTTATCATAAAAACTACCTTTCTTTTTTGTAAGAAGAGCATTGAAAAAGTTTTTCAGAAAAAATTAATAATAGTAAAAAGGTAATAATAACAATAATAAGACAATTATAGTTTTATAAAGACAAAATGGCTAGAAGGCAGTGTGAAGAGTAAGAAAGCATAGTCTGAACCCTGACTGATGTGGCTTAGTTGGTTGAGTGTCACTCTGGAAGGCAAAAAGATCATTGGTTAGATTCCCAGCCAGGCATGTGCCTCAGTTGCAGTTGGTCCCCTGTTGGGGCATGTGCAAGAGGCAACGGATAAATGTTTCTCTTGCACATCAATATTTTTCTCTCTCTTTTTCTTCCTCCCTTTCCCTCTCTATGAAAATAGGTAAATAAAATATTTTAAAAGAAAGAAACCATGGGATGAAAGAGTGCACTCCTAGATACAAATCCTGGCTCTTCCACTTTCTAGCAAATTGCCTAATTGCTCTGAGTTTTTTTCTCCTTATCTGCAAACCAGAGCTAATAATATCTAACTCATAGGGCTGTTGAAAGGATTAAATGGACAATGTACATTTCTGACACTTCTTGAGTATTCAGTAAATGTATTGTCATTTTTATTATATTTTAATAGTTCTTAGTAAGGACAATGTCCCTAAGGAATAAATAAAATACAAAGGCATGAAGAAAAAGAAGAAAGAGGAGGGAAAGAAGGAGATGAAAGAAAAAAAGGAGGAGGAGAGGGAAGAGAGAGAAGAGGAGGAAGAAGGTATAAAATTATGAAAGATTCAGAAGAGACTAGGGGGGTGAAGGACATCAGTGGAGATGCATTGGCCCTGAAGGGTTCTGACTGAGAGACTGAATATTCAAATGGACAATGATAAGAACATACATGTCAGTAGAATTCTGATAGTCTCTGCAGCAACCACCCTGGGAAGCCAAACCACAGCCTCAGCAGACTTCAGCACAGAGTCAATGACTCCAAACACCTCTATTTTTTTGTCCCATTCCCAGCTAACAACTAATCAGAGAAGGCCAGATATTCCCAGGTACTCAGTGAGACGACAACTATTCTAAGGGAGGCAGGGCAATGAGGCATAGCTGGGTGCCTAAGAAGAACAGAACACATATTGATGGTAGCCTGAAACTCAGCTGTGGAGAAGGGAAAGGCTCATCTCCTCAAATCATACTTCCCTCCCCTCTCCTACAGCCAGATATAGCCAAAACTGCTAGCTTTGTGAGGAAATCTAGCTTCAGAAGGCTATCCTCTAAAGGGTAACCACCTCCTGGACCACCCTTCCTTCCCCTTATCAATATGACACTGAGCAGTTCGTGAAGGATAAAGGCATAATGCATTATTTCTCTGATGGGGCATTTATAGTATACCAAAGGAATACTGTATTTCCCCCAAAGGGATGAGTTGCTAATGGTAAAGTCACGGGTCTCAAAAGTAAGGCTGTGAGGTAGAATTAGGAAAGAAGATGCTTCAGGGAAGGCCCTTCTAATCACAGTGAGTAAAGACCTTCATCTTGTATGAAAGGGATAGGCCAATCCAAGACAGCACTATCAGAAGAGGCTTAGTGATCAGGTATTTGGACTTTAGAACCCAATTTAATCCCTAACTTAGCCATTTTTACCAGCTGTATGACCTAGTGTTACAGAACCCCTGGGCTGCTCCAGTTGAAAACAAACCCACGGGCTCTTTAGTTAGGGGCCCGATTGCCCGCCGCCAAAATTATAACTCTCAATACCAGAGTTTGGTGAAAAGAAAAAGAATTCTTTATTTAACAGTTATATAGATTTAGTTATTTGCGGATTTCTGTTGTTAAGTCTTATGCTCTTTAAAATACCCACAAACACATATCCTTGCCTCCCCCCCTTCCAAACCAGGCTAGTTTTCGGAAAGTCAGAGAAACTGTTTCCCTACTTTCCAAACACAGTTCAGCTTTACCAGCAGCTGCCAATCATTCAATCTGATTGGGGAGGTCCTTTCTGTGCTGTGGTGCCCTCCAGCTCTCAATGCAGGACCACCTGGATTCTCAGCCTCCTTGCAAAACTGCCTTCTTCTTGCAAACCGTGTGGATCTTCTCTCCTTCTCAAAACTGCATGGCGAGAGCCTCTTAACGCAGCCTGGAGACCCCTTCTCCAAGCCACATGGAGAAGGCCCCTTCACCAAGCCATGTGGAGGGAGCACACACGAGAGAGCGAGAGCGAGAGAGCCCGAGAGCTAGAGTGAGAGCCCGAGTCAGAGCGCGAGAGTCTCAGAGTGAGAGCACGAGCGAGAGCCAGAGAGAGTCCGAGTCCGAGCGCCAGAGCGAGAGCCAGAGTGCCAGTGAGAGCCAGAGCCCGAACGAGAGCTTGAGAGAGTCTGAGAGAGTCTCAGAGGGAGCATCTGAGAGAGTTCGAGTCAGAGCGCCAGAGCGAGAGCGCGAGCCAGAGAGTGAGAGTCCCAGAGTGAGAGCACGAGCCAGAGCCAGAGAGAGTCCGAGCGCCAGAGAGAGTCTGAGTCAGAGAGCGAGAGTCCCAGAGTGAGAGCACGAGCGAGAGCCAGAGAGAGTCAGAGCCCGAACGAGAGCTTGAGAGAGAGTCCGAGTCAGAGAGTGAGAGTGTCTCAGAGTGAGCACGAGTGAGAGCCAGAGAGAGTCAGAGCCCGAACGAGAGCTTGAGAGAGAGTCCGAGTCAGAGAGCGAGAGTGTCTCAGAGTGAGAGCACGAGCAAGAGCCAGAGAGAGTCTGAGAGCGAGCATCTGAGAGAGTCTCTGAGTGAGAGCCCGAGCCTGCCAGAGAGAGAGTCCCAGCTAAAATGTCTGCAGCTGCTTATATATCCCTGACTGCGTCATCCGACGCAGCGGGCGCTGCAAACAGTTCTGACCATTCACAGACCCTTACGTAGGCTCTGTGTGCTTTCCATACTGTCCCCTGGTTCAAGACTCCTCCCATCTGCCTGAAGCTTTGGATGCATTAAATCCATTTGCATAAGAAAGACAGTAGCCACCAGCCTCAGGCATGTGGAAGCATTTGAAAAGCTGCTTACTTCTCCCCATCCCCCAGCAGCAAACTCTGGGGATTTTTGGACTCCCCTGTTTCTGTAACACTAGCACATATTTCTTTAACATCTCTGATCCTTGGTTGCCTCATCTATAAATGAAGCAAAAATAAAACCTACTTCACTGGTTGTCTTGAGAATTAAATGAGGTAAGACACGAATTATGTACTCAATAAGTGATAGTCATTGGTAACCAGTAAAACTTGCTTACTTGCTTTTTTCCAGTGAGGATGGAACTTAAATTTTAAAAATCCCCAATTTAAAGTATCTAAAATTCTAATTACATTGTCTAGCACATACATCCTGTTGCTCAGTTGGGAACTCCAGCATGGTGGGACCATATTTTCTTCATCTTTGTATTCTTCCCGCCCTCTGCCTTCATCCACCAGCCTATTGCTTTGTGTGTAGTATGTGCCCAACAGAAGTGCAAAGCTCCAGGTGCTGAGAAATAAGAAAGTGATCCTTGAATTATTTTAATGACTTATAAATAATGTGGTGGATGAAACGGTTAAAGCTGAGAAATGCAGAGGTCTCTGCCAGAGACAAGCAGATCCTAACTTTGGGATCCTGTATTTAGACATTGCTACTTTTGCCCTAATGCTCACAGAATTCTTTGGAACTTTGTTATCTAAAATAGGCATACAAAGGACATAGCATCCATCACTCTGTCTCCAAATTCGGGCCTCTTAGGTAGAACCATGGCTGTCTTCTTCTTCTTCTTCTTCTTCTTCTTCTTCTTCTTCTTCTTCTTCTTCTTCCTCTTCCTCTTCCTCTTCCTCTTCCTCTTCTTCTTCTTCTTCTTCTTCTCCTTCTCCTTCTCCTTCTCCTTCTCCTTCTTCTCCTTCTCCTCCTCCTCCTCCTCCTCCTCCTTTTTCCTCTTCCTCTTCCTCTTCCTCTTCTTCTTCTTCTTCTTCCTCTTCCTCTTCTTCTTTTCCTTCTTCCTTCTTCCTTCTTTCTTCCTTCTTCTTCCTCTTCCTCCTCTTCCTCTTTCTCCTCTTCTTCTTCTTCCTCTTTCTCTTCTTCTTCTCCTCCTTCTCCTTCCCCTTCCCCCCCACTTCCTCCTCCTTCTTCTTTTTCTTGTTTGTTTGTTTTAAACAAAACTCTCTTCAGTCTGAGAATTCGGTGTGGCGAAGTGCACATGAGACTAATACCACCTGGGGCCTGGTGACCACTCAGGAAATCAGTCGTGTGCTTACTCCTTGCAGAGTCACCCAGCCTGAAATACTCAGATCTATGCTCCTCCGACCTTCCATCTGCACTGGGGGACAGAAGCTCCTCCCAAAGGTCCTCAGTGGGAATGAAAGAGAATTGTGCTGCTCTCTTCAATGTGGCTCTAGGAAAACTTCTGAGAAGTGATGGCCATCACAGTGTTTTTCCCATCTGTGTCCCTTGGCTGATCCTGAGCACCCTGGGAAGCACTTCTCTTGTGATCTGTGGGCACAGCTCATGTAGGTCTGAAGGGCCCCAGTTTGTTGTCTTGTGTAGATGCCAGTGAGGGGTCTGTCAGGAGTCAGTTTTCTTCACACCCTGAAGTGGGACAGCACTTCAGAGCTACTTCAATGTCTTGTTAGTTTACGTAAGAGAATATAATGAACCTGGTTGTTTAGGCTTTTCATAAGGAGACGTAGAAACCCTTAGTTTAATCCAAGATGAAATTTTTTGTTATCTGAATAATAAGCATGCCTAACTCTTAATAAGTCTTAATAAGAGAAATCAGGTAATTGTTGAGTTTTCAGGTTTTTTTTTTTGTTGTTGTTCTTTGTTTGTTTTTTTGCCTATGACTTAAAATTCTTTTGAGCAGTGGCTGGGTAGCCCCTGAGCTTAACATAATGAAAGGTGTAAAGAGATTAATCTATAGAAGGAAACGTGAGTTTTACTGCTTGAGAATTCTGTCCAGTATTTATCCAACTAGTAATTCTGTGATGGGGCATTTACTGTTTTGGCTCTGATGGAACAGCAAAGAACAACACCAACAAACTCCCTGCTCTTGTGTAACTTATATTCTAGCAGAGGGAGATCCACAGTATGCAAATAAATTAATTTATGAACAAGAACATCTTAAAATAGTAAAAGCATTATTGAGTAATCTTAAAAGGTGATGGGAGAGAGGGGACTAGGAAGGGGAAGGGCCATTTCTGCTAGCAGAGTCAGGAAAAGGCCCCTGTGAAGCCACAGCTGAGTTGAACTTGAGACATAAAGTGCTCCCCTCAGAAGATCTAAGGCAGAGGGTTGCAATCCATTACCCATTGCCAAATCCCATCTGACAGTAGTTTTTGTGTGATTTGCCAATTAGAACAGATGATCAGAATCCCAGCTCTGCTACTTACTGTGTGACCTTGAGCAGGTTACTTAACCCCTCTTTGCTGCACTTTCCTTATTTGTAAAGTAGGGCTACTACTACACAACTAAAGGATTTCTATGAAGATTAAATGAGATAGTACACATAAACCTTAGTAAGTTCTGTGATTATCTGCTGCTATTATTATTATTGAGCAAAAATGTTACTTGGCAAATGTGGATACCTGGCCCCACCCCCAGAAATCCAAATTCAGTAAGTCTAGGGTGGGGCAAAGGAATCTGCCGCAATGTATATGAGCCACACATTGAGAAATATTTCCCCAGGAAAACAGGTGTGGGGCCATCTGGTCTGGCAACATGACCTTGCCTAAGGCATCAATAAATAGTAACTATGTTATCTTCGACTGGTTAAAGAATCTAGGGTGGAATTTTTTTTTTTTTTTTTTTTTTTTTTTTTTTTTTTTTTTTAAGGCAAGCCAAGACTGAGGTTGAACAAAGAAATGGAGGTAGAGGTGAAGATGGTGATGGGGTGGGTCTCAAACTTACACCACTCCTCAAGAATAGTATTAGGTATTCTCTCATTGTAGGCGGGGTCCTCTGGAGATGAAGCTGTGTATAGAAAAAGAATTCTATGTGTGTTTAATTCCACCTTTGTCCTGTGAATGACTGTTAGAGTCTTTGTATTGCACTTCATTAGGGAGATATTACTGAGGGAGGCAGGGCTTCTCTCCTCTTCATGACCCCCACCCAATTTGTCAGAGCCACAGGGCCAAGAAGGTAAGTGAGTGAGGCAAGACTGATGTAAGGCAATAGGGAGTGGTGAGAACTCTGGTAACCAGAGAGCATATGCTGCACCTAAAGGGCTAGCTGCTCCTCCTCTCCAGCCAATTGTGGTCACAAAGGAATGCAGACGGAGAATGACCAGGTATTCCTATTTTCCAAAAGAAGCCAGATAGCCAAATTTTTATGTAATGTAATCCCCATTAATAAATGTTGGCAAGTAATACAGTTTTTTTTAAAACCCCTATTTGGGCCAGAAAAAACACATCTGTGGGCTGGATCCAGCCTGTGGGTGGGCCTCCAATATACAGACTCTGGTTGATGCTGAATATTTAAAGATTTGGGACAGTCCCTGACTCCCACCTATCCATGTGGCCTGGTGGAGGGAGAGGATCTTCCCTAGGGTGGTGGTTCTCAATTTAGCTACACATTAAAATTACCTGGAGAAAGAGATTATACACTGATACCCAGCTCCGTCTGTATCAGAGCCTCTGAATTAATTGATCCAGGTGGAGCTCCCAGGGACTATGGAGCCAGAGTTGAGCTCCACTGTGCAAGGTCAAGACCAAACAGGTGTATTTGGAGGAGATGGTCTTAGGAAGAGAATGCCCTGAAAACTAGGCTAGCAGCTCCTCTCAAGGTGTTAGCTTTCTGTGCTGCCTCCTGATCTATGGGGAACAGTCACGTTAACAGTTAAGAAGGGATTGATGGTATTGAAAGTTTTGTTTTCTAGTGTCCATCAGATACCTACCTCCTGGCCATCACTAAGTTTTCCCAGCTAATTATAGCTTCATGAGGTAGTGGTGATAGTAGTCATGGTCATGGTTTTGGTGGGGGAAATAAGGGACAAGGTAAAGACTCCTCCTGTTCCTCTCCACTAAACCTGAAGCAGAGAAGCTGTAGCCCCTATCAGGGCTGATGTCTGAGGCCCAGGTGACCTACAGCAGCCCAGCAGGAAGAGTCTGCAGCAGGGGAGCTGGCAGGCTGCCTCGGTGGCAGAGTTAACATTCCAGACCAAAGTGACCCCTAAAGTCAGGCTAGGGGCTTGATTCTGGCTGATTAATTTCTTTTTAATCTTTGATACTGGTCCATGGTGGGCAATATATTTGTGATGAAGGAACAGAGAGAGAGAGAGAGAGAGAGAGAGAGAAAGAGAGAGAGAGAGAGAGAGAGAGGTTGAAGTCAATGGTTGTCTTGACTGCCTGTCTGCCTTTTGAGGCCATTTCTTACTCTTCTTGCTCCCTCCTGATGAGAAAATGGGGGGTTCTGTCTGGGACCTGGGCCCACTAAACTTTTAAAGCCACTGGGTTTTCCAGCAAGTTCACCAGTACCAGGGTGGTTCTGTACATATGCTAATTGACTCCTGATACACAGGAAGATAGCAGTGAGTTTTTATATTGGGGGGGGGGGGTTGGTTTAAACAAGGAACCAGATTCCTAGTTTTTCTGCACCCATGATCCTCCCTTTGAACTCAACAGCAGCCCCACTCAGGGTGTCTAGAGGAACGAGGACCTGGTCTAAATGAATTGTTAGCAAAGTGTATTAAAGTGCTAAATATTAAGTTACCCAGAAAAAATGTACCTTGGCCAGAAGAAACTGCAGTCAGAACCATCTGAAGGGGGTCCTATGGTCAAAGAAAAAGAAGAAAACGTATTTTTTAAATTCAATTAATGTGTTCAGTTGCATCAGAAGAAATAAAGACCCATTGTCTTTTATATGTTTAAAATGTGAATTGCCAATTAATGATGTGATTGGCAAATTGTGCTACAATTAAAAACATGAAAATGTTGTCTTAGACAATTAGAATAACTGCCTTCTGTTAATTATGGGTTGATGGATTTTGCATGCTGCCAGCAATTACCTTTTGAGTCTGATCTTTTCTGAACATAATCCAAATCCATAAAGAGATTGATATAATAAGAACTCTTCCTTGTTGGTGTGCCTGCCATATTTTCAGTGTGTTTTAAGGTCTGTAATTATTTTTAATTAGGTCTCCACAAGACATTTTCTTCATACATGTTTTACTAGGTCATCATTAAAGAATCTTATAACCAGTATGAGAGGAGAGGGGAGTAGAAGGAAATCAGGCAAAATTCGGTTTATATATTTACTAGCTGGGTACTTGAGGCAAGTTGCTTAGCCTTTCTGGACTTTAAAAGAAAATATATACCTTCCAGGATTGCTAGGAGGCTTATATGAGACAACATTTACATTTCAATGTACAACCTTCATAACCATACATGGCTGCTCGGCTTGCAACCCTGGATCCAAACTGAAATCCTTTTTAATCTTTGTCCTCAGATAAACATCTCCTATTTTTGTTCATTAGACCTTCTCCTAAGTTGGGCTTTTTCATCAGTATTGATCAGGGGTTAGCAGGTTCCTACCTGAAGATCTAATTTGGTCTGCAGCCTGTTTTTGCAAATAAGATTTTATTGGAATGCAGTTATACCTGTTCATTTACGTATTATCTACAACTCCTTTTGATCTACAGCAGCAGACCAGTAGTTGCATCAAAGACTCTATGGTCCAAAAAGCTGAAAATATTTACTATCTGGCCCCTTACGGAGAAAGTTTGTTGAACCCTGGTATTGATGACTATCTAGCCAAGTATCTGTTTACCTTAATTCCAGAGAAACAGGATAATGCCTGTTTCTTTGTTGTTTTGTTTTTTTTTCCCTCATACCTTTCATATCGTTGGACCAGGAGGTAGGGTAGATGTTTTTTCTGGTCCCCACAGCCAATTCTAGACTATTCTCCTTCCTTCTTCTCCCAAATTCCTGAAACTCTGAATTACATGATTTTAGTTTCTCCCATACACTCCCCTGTCCTTGTGGCAGTCATTTACTACCCTTTGCTATAATTACTCCCTAGCTCTCTATCACTTTCAATAGACTTCCCATTATAATTCTTGGTAATTTTCATAACTATTTTCATAAGTGATCTTGCCATTATCCTGGCCTCTTGGGTCTTGAATCAGATCATCCCCAGTGATTTCACTTTTATTCAGCATTAACAACTATTTATTGAGTACCAGACCTCCCTCTTCCATAGTCTCTCAGCTACTTACTCCCACGGTCATCCACAACCTCGTCTCTGCCAACTAGAACTACCTCTGGCCAGTCAGGCCTCCCTGCTCCCTTCCTGTAGTTCTGACTTCAGTGACTGCCAATCCTCCTGGAATCTAGTCCACTGATCCCACTGCCTTTTGACTGTCCCTCACCCCTTTCTGTCTTCTTGTCCCTTGCTGCCTACCTTAAACTTCATGGCCTTTTGCTATAATTACTCCCTAGCCTGTATTCCCAAGCCCTCTTGCCCCTTCATTGCTCTCCTGGCAAAACCTTATTTTGTCTAGTACTGAACCAAACTTGCACCTGAGCACAAGACCTTGACTAAAGAGAAACATATGACTATGTTGATTAGTCTCACTTTAATTTATGTCCTCTATCCTGGAATGGACACTCATGCTCCCTGCTAATCTTACTCCATTTTCCTCACTGCCACTCTCATAGATGATTATTTTATACCTTCTCATTGCTCATTAAACCTCCAGTACCTCCACCCTATTCTCTCTCTCAATGATCTTACCTCCAATTTCACCAAGGAAAAGAAGCAATCAGAAGAAAACATCCACCAGCTTCCACCCCCATAGCTACCTGCTTCTTTGCATATAATCTGCCTTCCAGCTTGTGTAAGGTTCTGTGGTACCAGCTAAGACCAATCTCTCCATTTGGCAATTGGACTCTGTCCTGTCCAGGAATATTGCTCTCACACATCTCTTCTTCCCTTAGTACAGTATTGGTTCTTCCCATTTTGTACAAGGATATTTCCATCATTACAGATATGTTACTTCTCTTATTTCAAAACAAAACAAACTTGCTTGACTCCATTTCCCTCTCCAGCTACCACCTCATTTCTCTGTTCCCCTTTAGAGAACAACTCCTCAGAAGTGCTCTCTAGCCCTGGCTGGTGTGGCTTATTTGGTTGGGCATTATCCTGCAAACTGAAAGGTCGCAGGTTTGATTCCTGGTCAGGTCACGTGCTTGGGTTGTGGGTTCAGTCTCCAATGGAGCACATGCAAGAAGCAACTGATCAATGTTTCTCTCCCTCTTTTTTACCTTCCTTTTTCTCTCTCTAGAATCAATGAAAGGGGAAAAATTTTTAAGTGCTCTCTATTCTCATTGTGCCCAATGTTTATCTTCCTCTCTTTAACACTCGAATCATGCTTTTACCTTTACTGCACCAAAAGTGTTCTTGTCAAAGTCACAAATGAAATATATATTGATTAATCCAGAGGTCAGTTCTAGTCTCATCTTGACCTTTCAAAAGCGTTTTGAGCCCTGGCTGGGTGGCTCGGTTGGAGCATCATCCCATACATCAAAAGTTTAAGGGTTTAATTCTCAATCAGGGCACATACCTAGGCTGTGGATTTGATCCCTGGTCAGAGCACATATGGAGGCAACTGATCAATGTTTCTCTCTCACATCAATGTTCTCTCTCTCCCTTCCCCTGCCCCCCGCCCGCTACTCCCATCTTCCTTTCTCTCTCTCTCTCTCTCTCTCTGGAGGTATAATGAGCAATGAGAAGGTATAAAAATCAACAAACATATCCTTGGGCGAGGATTTAGAAAAGAAGTATCTTGAAACAATTGACTGTCCCTCCCACTTAGCATGTTCTGGGGAGTGAGGAATTGGAGTTGTGGAAAGAATCATCTAGGAGACCCTGGATACATTTGAACTGATTGTATTGAATACAGGAGAAGACTCCTTTTTGTAGAAGCCTCATCCTTGTAAAACACACAGTTCAGCTGGGATGAGATGGTCCCTCATTCCTGTGATGCCTAGAGAAACATAGTGGTTGAGGGGAAGGGAGGGAGGAGGAAGGGAGGTAAGGGGAAGAGTTAGCCCTGAGTTAAATCCTATCCCCTGATTTACAAGTTGTGGCTTTGGTTGGGTGACCTATACTTTCCAAGCCTCAGCTTTTTTTATTTAAATGTAGATGGGAATGCCTACTGCATGGGCTTACTGTAAAGGAAAAAATAAATTAATGTTAGAGAAATCCTGAAATCATAGTTGCAAACTCAAATGCCTGCCAGGGTGGGCAAGCGGGAAATATAAATTAAGACAGTGAGCAGATGCCTACCTCTTAAAAATAAATCAAATTCAATTTTTGAAAATAAACACGTTGGGCCAAATGAATCCCATCTGAAAGCCAAGTTTGACCCACCTTTGTTACATGGGTGGTGGCTGAAACATGGTAGGTATTTGGTTAATATTAGATTTCTTTTGGAAGTTTACCTCAGTCAGCTAGTCTTATCAGTCAATGACTACTGCTTTCATGCCTGTGACATTCATTCCACATGTCTGTCCTGAGCCTCTCCATACAGTCCTTACCCTCAGGCTCTGTTTTCTAAAATAAGCAGCAAACTGTGAAAAGTGTTAGGAAGACAAACAAAGGAATGAAGTTCTTTTTGTTGTTGTTGTTTGTTTGTTTGTTTTTTTAAGTGGACGAGGAGCTGGAAATTCACTCTAATAAAAAGAAGGCATATGAGATTGATGGGTGAGAGCTCTGGTTCTGGAGTCTAATTTCCTGGCTCTGTGACCTGAAGATAATATTGCTCCTACCTCCTAGGGCTATTGAGAGGATTAAAGTCAATGTATTTAAAGCACTCAAGTCATTCCCCAGCTTGTGGTCGGTGCCCATGGAGGTGAGCTATAAGGCAGGCAAAGGGCTCTAAATGTGAATTTGGTAACTAGGGCCTTGCCCTGATTTGCACAGAACTTCCCCTATATCAGTGCTAGAAGTTGTGTTACCTGGGAAACACCTCAGCTCCAGGCATATCTAGGTGGTTGATCATCCCAGCGCAGGCTACTTCTGGCTGTTAAGTAGCTATTTGACTTTGAGGCCACCTTATTCCTTCTCCAGATCTGTAAAATGAGGAATTCAGACTAGATGGGTGGCTCTGAAACAGATGCATGAAAATCCCCTGCTGTTAAAACATGGAGTGCTGGGCCCTCACCCCAGGGTTTCTGGTCCAGCAGGTGTAGGGTGGGGCCTGACCCACTGCACTAGATGATCACAAAAATCCATTTGTCCTTTAAGAGTCTGTGATTTTAGGACTACTTCCTGTGACCTACTTATGGTCTTTACAGAAAAATGGGGTTCATATATCGAAAGCCACTTATTCATTCAATCAAGTATTCATTTGACACTATTTATTGAACACTTGCTATTTGCCAGGCAATCTTCTAGATACTGGGAAGCTAGCAGTCAGCAAAACCATAAGATGGCAAACTTCCTTATGGGAGGGACAGAGCTAACTTGACGCTGTACCCTGCCCTCTCCCTCCCCCATATCATGCACAGTAAAGGTGCTTAACAAGTAAGACGTGGAAAGGAGTGCAAGATAATGCAGAAGGAAACAATAAGCTGTGCCTGCAGACCTTACACCTAGTTAACTATTGTGCAGTTGAGTTAGTCTGTGCCCAAGAGATACAACCCCTACCACCCTCACCCCCTACCAAACACACACCCAAACTCCATATCTCAATGTCAGTGTTATGGCTGAGACTCCATTTTTTGAGACTTATCCATTTGTCTCTTATGAAAAATAACACAAATACTTTGAGTCTTATCTGATTGTTCCAAGAAGAATATAATAGGATTACAATTATTTCATTCTTTCAGTTGTTTTACTCCCAGTTATATAGGAGAACTTGCCTAGTACAACTAAGCAGGCACTCTGCATTTCTTTCATACCTATGCCCTCAGAAGGAGGGAGGGAGTTCATTTTTTGGCCTGCAGAAGAACCAGAATATTTGTTACACAAGGAGTTTTGTTCACAAAAACCACATCAGCCTGTTGGCATGTTGCATTCAATCAAGGATCCTGACAAACATGCCAGGAAGGTCAACTGATAACAGTATATTTTGACAGTCCTAATGACAGGTTTATTTGATTAGACCCCCAAATCTACTCCTGTTTTATTGTATGTCCACTTAACCACACTTGTTGTCTCAGTTATCTATGGCTGTTTAAAAAATCACTCCCAAATTTTTACTGGTCACCATTTGTGGTTAAGGAATTTGGGCAAGGCTCAGTAGAGCTGGCTTATCTCTACTCATGTGGGCTGGCTAAGCTCATCCACGCACTTGCATTTAGCTGGTGGCTATACTGGGCTGATAGGCCCCAAATGGCTTCATTCTCATGTTTGGGGTTAAGGTGCTGGCTGTTGGCTGAGCTGCCAAACTTTCTTCCACATAGCCTCTTTTTCTTCATTGTCTCTTATCCTCTAGGCCTTCATGTCCTGCAGAATATGAACTTCTTTACGTGCAGCTCAGGTAAGAAGTGGGTGAGAGTTGAAGTCACCAGGCTCAGAACTGGCATCTTGTCACTTCCAACACATTCTATTGGTCAAAGCAAGTCACAGGCCATCCCTGATTTAAAGAGGGAGGGGTCATTACTCCACCTCTTGATGGCAGAAATTAGTGGTGGCTGTCTTTGCAGGTAATCAATCTACATACTTGCTTTCTCAATCTTTGTCAATGAACTTCAAATAAGAAAGAATAGTATTTTTTAGGTGGTAGGGGTGGGGATCTGGTAATAAGGCAAATTTTTTTCTTTGATTTATAGGATCTAAATCCAAGAAGTATCAGAACTCCCTCAGGGAAATAAAGACATTTAAATGATTACATAAAGGATGTAGCTATGGATAAGAATGACAGTGGAAAACATATAATGTGTGTATGTCTATTTGTTTATGATAAATTTGAAATGTGTCAAAACCCAACTGTCCTTTTGGAAACAAATATAATAGGACATAAAATTCTCAAATGCTTCTTAATAGTCTGAATGCATCTCAAAGAAAACGAATTGAACAGCATGGGAGGATTTTACCAAAATCTCACAGGCAGCAGATGTTTTGAATGCTCTTCAGTTAAGGGGCAATAATGCTGACCACATGTTTGCCTATATTTTGGAACTTATTATATTAATGGCTTGTGAAATATGGAAAATGCAAACACAAACACAAGCACATAAAAATATATAGAGCATAGAGTATGGTCTGTCCTCATGGCAGTGATGGGGGAGACAGTCATAGGAGGTGTGAATATGGGGTACATATGGTGACCTGGTGCTTCTTAATTTCTAAATGTGCAGACGAATCACCCATGGATTGGTCCTTAATAAGAGGTAGATCCCAATCCAGTGGGTGTGGGGTAGGAGCCGAGAGTCACATTTCTGACAAGCTTCAGGTGAGGTTCATTGATGCCACAGGTGCACAGAGTTAAACTTGATTAGTCCTCTTCCTTGGGGACCAGGCAGGGCTCAGGCAGCAAATGTTGCCACCTGTCTACCATGTGCCTGAAACTGTGCTAGACAACAGGAACACCAAGACAGGGCTAAGACTCAGACTCTCAACTTAAGGAGCCTAAAAGGAGAGATCAACACAAAAATAATTCAAATTGAGTGATAAGAGAGGTTTGGGTTAATTGTGATTGTAGTGGATTAACTGCTAGCACAGGCTTTGGGTTCCTCACTCAACCCCTAACTAGGATGTGGGTTTGGCAAGTTAATTGACCAGAGTCTCAGTATCTTCATGTATAAGATGACCTTATGGTTGTCTATCTCATAGAATTCTTATGCAACTTCAGTAAAATTAAGCCATAATGTAAAATAATGCCTAGCACACAGTATCGTATCGTATCGGCAGCCGTCCGTCTCGAGAGACGATGGTGTAGCTTCCCAAGAGTCTATCTGCACCGCCGAGAATGGCTGTGCAGTCCGACTCGGGAGTGACACGGTATCTGTCTCCTCCCGTGTTGAATCGACATCTTGCGATGACGCTGGAGTGTCCTCTCCAGTGAAGCTGAAGCTACAGAGCCTGGGCAGGGTGATATGGAGGGTCTGCTGTTGCCCATGCAGCAGACCCCCCCTCTCTTCGCAGCTGAAGGGTCCAAGGGAAAGACGGAGTCAATACAGCTTGGCTTCAGGTGCGCCGCAGGAGTTGCCGGTGTTGACTACAACGTCAAACCGCCTTAGGGACTCCGGCTCCGGATTTTCTGTCAGGGTTTACTCCCTTAGCCTTTCCCCTGAAGAGGTATGCCGCAAGGCAGCGGAGGTTTTTTGGAGTCAGAGTTTTCCTTCTCTGATGTGCCCTGACTGGAAGATCGAACCAGCGACACTTAGCCCTGGCTGGTTTGGCTCAGTGGATTGAGCACACAGTAAGTGCTTAGTAATTATTAACCATTATTATTATACAAATGCTGCTGTACATGTTGGGGGGGAAGGCTAATACATTTATCCACTTATCTTAAAATATTTATTGTATTAATAATAGAGCAAATTCTGGAAAGCTATTAGCAAATATGGAAAAGGAAAGAAAATATGTCCATTTTCACATTATTCTTTGAGAAACAAGCGTCATGGCACATTTCATAAGATGCACACTGAATATAAAGTGTGTGTAACGATGGGTGAAATGGAACTTTTATTTAAGGTTATATTTATTCTCGACTCTATGTGATCTTGGTATGATCATTTAACCTCAGCTTTCTCATCTCTAAAATGGAAATAATAACAGTTGTCCTATTCAAAGTTTATGAGGTTCAAATGTCAAAATGGATTTTTGGTGTTCAGAAAGCTGACTGGGAATCTTGGCCTTGTCACTTAGCTAGTGTGTGGCCTTGAGCATTTTTTTCTATTTCAATGAAAAAATAATAACAATAAAGTACTCAGCCAAGTGACAGACACATAATATGTGCTCAGTAAATGACAGAGCTGTTGTTGTGATGTGGCATTGCTTTGAAAAATATAAGGTATGCCCTAGGATGTAAAAGACTCAGAAAATCATAAGACACTGAAGAAAGAAATTGAAGAATATACAAATAAGTGGAAGTATTTACCATGTTAACAAATAGGAAGAATTAGCATTATTAACACATTGTTGACCAGCAATTTTATACAAAAGCTATCCCATATCACCGCCTATTTTTTTGTAATTGAATATGAAAATGAAACAATCTAAATAAACTTCAGTATACTTTATTTATACACCATGTATTGAAATGAAACTTTGTACATATCTTCTATATCACTTTTAATAACTTTTTCTGGTATGATAAACTGTATAACAGTTTATTTTGCTTAGAAATACAAGTTTATTTGTGACCAGTCAACAATTAAAATGTTCATACTACCCAAAACAATCTATAGATTCAATACCATTCCTATCCGGATACCAGTGGCATATTTCACAGAATTAGAACAAATATTCCAAAAATTTATATGGAACCACAAAAGGCCCCAAATAGCCACAGCAATCCTAAGAAGAACAAATTTGGAGGAATAATGCTATCCGATATCAAACTGTACTACAAGTCTATAGTAATCAAAACAGCAAGGTACTGGCATAAAAACAGACATATAGATCAATGGAACAGAATAGAGAGTCCCAAAATAAACTCATGCCTTTACAGTCAATTAATATTTGACAAAGGAGGTAAAATTATACAATGGGATAAAGGTAGTCTACTCATTAAATGGTGTTGGGGAAACTAGACAGATATATGCCAAAAAAAATAAAATAAAAAGAAAAGAACTAGACCACCTTCTTACAACATACACAAGAATAAATTCAAAAGGAATTAAAGACTTAAATGTTAGACTCAAAACCATAAAAATTCTAGAAAAAAACATAGGCAGTAAAATCTTCTCATTTCTCATAGCAATATTTTTTCTGATATATCATCTCATGCAAGGGAAACAAAATAATATAAACAAATGAGAGTACATTAAACTATAAGGTTTTGCACAGCAAAGGAAACCATGAACAAATTGAAAAGACAACCCACTGAATGAGAGAATATATTTGCTGATGATACATCTGATAAGGGGTTAATATCCAAAATTTATTAAAAAACTAACAAAACCCAACACCAAAAAAAAAAAAAAAAGTTAAAAAATAGACAAAGGACCTGAATAGACATTTGTCCAAAAAGGACACACAGATGGCCAGCAGACATATGAAAAGATGCTCGATGTCACTAATCATCAGAAATGCAAATTAAAACCACAATGAGATATCACCTTATACCTGTCAGAATGGCTATCATCAATAAATCAACAAAAAAGTGCTAACAAGGATGTGGAGAAAGGGAAACCCTCATGAACTGTTGGTGGGATGCAGATTGGTGCAGCCACTGAGGAAAACAGTATGAAATTTTCTCAAAAAAATTATAACTGAAACTTCCTTATGATTCAGCGATTCCACTTCTGGGAATATATCCAAAGAAACATGGAAATATTAATTCAAAACAGTGGTTCTCAATCTTTCTAATGCCGCGACCCTTTAATACAGTTCCTCGTGTTGTGGTGACCTCCAACCATAACTAAAGCATAGTGATTAATTTTAAAAAAATATGTAATTATATATGTGTTTTCCAATGGTCTTAGGTGACCCCTGTGAAAGGGTAGTTCAACCCCCAAAGGGGTCGCAACCCACAGGTTGAAAACCGCTGACTCAAAAGAATATATGCAGCTCTATGTTCATTGCAGTGTTATTTAGAATAGCCAAGATTTGGAAGCAGCCCAAGTGCCATCAGTAGATGAATGGATAAAAAAGCTGTGGTACATTTATACAATGGAATACTACTCAGCTGTAAAAAAGAAGAATGGACCTTTTGTGACAGCATGGATGGACCTAAAGAGTATCATGCTAAGTGAAATAAGCTAGTCAGAGAAAGACAAGTACCATATGTGAAATCTAATAAACAAAATAAACTAACAGAGAAAATAGAAACAAACCGAGAGATAGAGAAGAGACTGACAGCTATCAGAGGGGAAGAGATTTGAGGGGTGAAAAAGGTGAGGGGATTAAGCAACAAAAAATGAAATACAACTGATAAATATAGACAACGGTGTGATGATTACCAGAGGGAAAGGGGGTGTTGGTGGAGATAGAAGAGGGTATAGGCGAGATAAATGGTGATGGAAGGAGACTTGACTTGGGGTGTTGAACACACTATACAATATACAGATGATGTATTATAGAATTGTATACCTAAAGCCTATATAATTTTATTAATCAGTGTCACCCCATTAAATTCAATATAAAACTATAAGGTACATGACTTCATGAAAATTATTATTATAAGTTATGATAAATGTGCTGTCACATTGAAGTGTTGCTTGTCAGTTTTTGGCAGTAGGGCATAAACCATGTTTCCCTCCACCTCCTCTTTCACATGCTGCTCCCAGTGACAACAGCAAAGAAAGCAGCAGATTGGGGGTGAGAGGTGCAGTCTCTGGTAGTGATGAAATTAGCCCTTCCCTCCATAAGTGGAACTAAGAGGCTGCCTCTTATGCGGATCATGACTCCAGAATTTCAGAAATTTGAAATGCTTGTAAAAATTTCTTTATCATTTTAGTGAAACAGTTAAAGTTGCAAATTCAAAAGGCAAGGACAAGTGTGCAGGTCCTAGTTTGTGTCAGAAGGTGGACTCTGATGGTGTTGGCCCCTGGTTGATGATGCTCTGAAGAGGATGGTGGGGACACATGCAGGGTCACTGCTGAGCTGCAGACATCAGACAGTCTCATTGCAAAAATGCAGCAACTACACTTGGCATGTTGGGCATTAACCAGTATTCCAATAGCCAGCGATTGCACAACAAAAAACACTTCTTCAGACCTCCAGCAAAGAAAAGCCTTGGAATGAGGAATAGAAAAATCTCAAAATTAGCTTCCCCACTTACTTCTCCACCACTCCATCTATTTGACAAGATATGCAAGGAAGGAGTTAATGAGTATACAGTTTTATTTTCCTTGAAAGAGAGACACAAAACAGGCTCAAAGCAGAGCTGTCATCACCCTGCAAGTCTCCAGGGGTTTCATAGGTAATTATTAACTCTTGGTGGCATTCCTGGAAAAAAACAAAAACAAAACTCTATGTTGAAAGCCCCTGCTAAGATTTTCCATCTACAGGATGTATACGAACTCTCAACTTTTCAGAGTTCAAATTCATTAACACTGTAAAATAAGCCTTAGACCTCTATAGCCTCAAATAGTTTATAAAGCCCTTTGCATCATATATCACAATGGATTCTCCCTTAACTGCCTTAACATCCAGGTAGTAAGTACCATTATCCTTGTTTCCATTTGAGAAAACGAGGCTTAAAGAAAGGAAATGAGTGGGCAAAGGTTTCAGGGTAATAAGGACTGGCTAGAATCCAGGTCTTCTGAATGCTGCCCTGATGCTCTTCTAATGTACTGAACATAATAAAAATCACTACCAGTAGGAAAGCACCTCTGAATCCCAGCAGTCTGTAAAAGTGTCAGTTATCACCACCTAGAACTATAACAAGCTGCCACAATTCGGTCCCCTGGAATTTGTGTTCTTAAAAAAAATCCCTGTGAGCAATCTGCTTTCTTGTTATTTTGTCATTTGCTTATCTCCCCACTTGGTGATTCCAGGCTATTTAAATGTTGGGTTCCTCTCTTGCATTGGGTTTAAGATGATTAACTGCTAGGGCTTCTGTACTTAAGAGAGACCTGCAGTTATTCTCATTATGGATTTGATTTGGTGCTGGCCCTATACTTTGGTCTCTGGTAGATTAAAAGAATCTGAACAACTTAAAAGTACCTTCAAGGGATAAATATTCAAAATTATGAAAATGGCAGTGGAAGAAAATGAGGACCTGGAGTGCCCAAATCAACTGCTGCTCTGTACTGAATAGACTAAGACTTGTTCTTTTATGAGCAGGGACATGGATGTCCTTAGAAACTGGCTGTTGTTGTTCAGATCTTTCTGATCTTAAACTGTCACCACAGACGAATTCTCCCTTGAGCTCGACATCACTGTGCAAAGCCCACACTCCTTTCCATCACAAGCACGTTGCTAGTATGTGGGCTAACTTCCATACATGGTATGGGGAGCAGACATGACTTCATGCTCTGCTGTAGACAAGAGGAACTGCCAAGGCTCAGGCGCCCAGTCCCCCAAGAGTTTCTGGGTTTTGGAATCCTCCTCTCCGGCTGTGTGGTAACCAAACCACAGGGGATGCTTGAGATTTGTGGGCACACTCTTACCTTGCATATTCTCAAATGCTATCATCCAGACCTCCCCCATCCCTAAAAAGCATTACACAGCTACACTCACAAGCATTTGGAAAACATTTGACAATAAATATCCATTTTACAATACCAACATGGTACAAACCTGAAAGATAATTTTAGGTCAGCAGCTCAAGTTTAATGAGTTCAATTTCTTTTTGCTGCAAATGCTGTTTCATTGTGGGAGGGGCGAAGAGAATCTGACAGTTTTGTTTAGGGAAATGTTCATGGCTATTTGACATTAAGTTATTGTTTGGTGTTCTTTGGTCTGGAAAAATTTAAGAAACATTGACATAGAGAATGGCATAAATTTGGAGTCTTTTAAATTCCATTCCTCTGCTTATTATTACTATTTTACCAAAGGCATTGCAACAAAGATATATATTTCTTTTTGTCCAGTTCAAAGGTATATGTTTATGTAGATTACAATGAAACATAAAAGCTGGTTAAAGCCCTAGGTAGACTGGATTGGGTGCACCATTTTTCAGATAATGTTTCTTAGGAATTATATTTGGATTGATTTACACACATATTTGAGAATTGCTTTGAAGTGGGGGGACATTATCTGGTAGCATAAGGAATCAGAACGGGGGTGGGGGGGTGGGAGAAAAATGAAGGGGAGGAAGGAAGAATAAGAAGAAACCAGAAACTGCTTGACTACCAAGCCCAATCGCAAGTCTGGTTAAAGAAAGAGGTGGTCTTATGGTTCAGAGAAAGCTTAACATCTCAATTCAAGCAAAATTCTTGGAATGTGTCAAAAATAGAACAAAAACGCTTTTAACATTTTTTGCTTTTTCTTCCTGAGGAACATCTCCTTCCCTTCGTTTTCATAGAACAGAAATCGGATTTTATTTGCTGGAACAAACGTTTTTCAACAGACCCACTTGCTTAATTTTTCTGACAACGTGTGCAGTTACGTTAGAAACTTGCATACTCTTGGGAAAGGACATGAGACACCAGTAAACCAAAATGCCCAGAGGGGCAATTATATATATTACTGTGCTAATACTTTTCCTTTTTCACAGTGTGTGTGTGCCGTGTGTGTGTCCTCCTGGGTGCCTGGCTTGCTATTTCAATGCACTGTCATAACATTGGTCACTATGTTCCAACCTTACTGTAGCAGTCAAAGTTAGAAGCTTTGTAACAATTATTTCTTTTTTCACTCCCTTAGGAATACTCCATCTATGCCTTCTAGAAAACAGGCTTAAAAAAAAAAACACCTTTGATTTACACGAACAAGTAAACAAAGCAATCCTTTTGGGGAGGGCTGGAGCATTTCCAGAAGTTTCCTTGAACTAACTAGGGCAGAGTGGGTGGAGGTGGGGTGGAGGCGGGGGTTGGAGTGTGTGCACTTTTGAGACTTGGTTTCTGCACTGCACATTCATTTTGGTAATCACAGACATGTTACTGGATTTAAGAGGTCAAGAACAAGTCGGAGCAGAAAGGAGCTTCTTGTTGTGCGAAGAGAAAGGCTGTTATCTTTAATGAAATAACTTAAGATGCACTATTCCGTGGGAAATTTGTTAAGTTTTACATCTGTGCCTTTGTTCCCAAAAGACACCCGGAAAATGGGGGCAGATTTGCTCTAATTCTAAATCTTTGGCCCTGTTTGCAGCCTGGGCAGGAGAAAAGAAGCCTTGGGGCCAGACAGCTCCAAAAGGAGGGTGGAGGGGCCTTACGTTCGTAAACACTTTTCTCTCCTCCCCTAGACCCAGAGGGAAAAATCTTTACTCTTCCTCTCAGTGCGCATTCCCGTTCTCCACGTCCCCTTTAAGGGCCTAAGCTCTCTATACTCTCCTAGCCTTTCACACCTTGGGTGGGAAAAGTGAGTGGGGCGGGGTGTCCAAAGAGGCCGGAGGGGCGGGATCATGGTGAGCGCTCCAATGGTCATACAGGCTGGCCGCTGTGGACTCCGGCAGCCAATGAGCAGGAGGCCCGAGGCGTGGCAGGGCGCTGTTGCAAAGCATCCAACGTGGGCTGGCAAGAGGCGGTGGGGCGCAGAGCACTGGCTGTGTGTGTGAGAAGGCCAGGGGCTGGGGGCGGGGCTTTGGAACCAGTGGGGCTGGGCTGTGGGGCGGCCAGCTGCTGATTGTTCCGCTGCGAAGTCGGCTGGCTCTAGCTGTGCTGGGGAGCTGTGCGTCGTCAGAGACTGCTCGCGCGCTCTGCTGCGAGCGGACAGCTAGGCGCACGCAGAGTGTGGGGGTGGCCGCGCCATCCAGCCCGGGGTTTACTGTTGGGCGCTTGCTGGGAACCTCGAGGGAGATGCCCACGGGCGCAGAGCTCAGGCTGGGAGGCTGAGCGCTGTATTTGTTGCAGCAGCCGCACTTGGCGTGCGCGGGAGCTCCAGAACCCGTCAGGAGTGCGGCGAGAGAACGAGGAGTATCGGCTGAACACCCCTTGCCCGGATCCCTGGGATTCGCAGCGAGCACCGGCTGGTCGGCTCGGATGGGCACGGGGTTCGCGGCCCCCTCAGGGCGCTGCAGAGCGGCCCTGGAATCGGGGGCCCTCTAAGCGCCGGAGTCGCCACTGTGGACAGAACTTGCGCCGGCAGCCATGCCCCGGCGCAGAGCCTAGTGTGGAGCGGAGTCCCCGCGGGCCCGTCTGCGCCGCAGTCGTCCCAGACTTCTCAGTCCCTTCGCCCAGAGTTCACCGAGCGCTCCAGACAAGATGGCGCAGCCGGTCCCGGGATCACTCGGAGTCCCTCGCCGCTTGCCTTGTCTTCTCCTGTGGCTGCTGCTGCTGCTTTGGCTGGAACTGGTAACGGCCGCGGTTGGCCAGCGGGCGCCATGCGCTACCGCCTGCACTTGCGCTGGGGACTCGCTGGACTGCGGTGGGCGCGGACTGGCCGCGCTGCCCCAGGACCTGCCTGCCTGGACAAGGAGCCTGTGAGTGTCGCTCTCTCCACGCTCCCTGCGTCGTGGGCGCTGTCACTTGGGGCCGGGACGACGGGGGTGCTTCTCCAGGAAGGGTGTGCGGGTTTAGTTCTGTGCATGTGAAGTTGTATGGCTTGGAAAACTGTTCTCGTCGGTTGCAGTGATGAGTGGGCCAGCCTGAGAAGTCTGCAGAAAAAGTGTGTGCCTCGTTAGGGTCTGGAGGTGAGCGAGCGTGGGTCGTGAGGGCCTGGAGGAGAGAAGCATGTGCCTTGTGGGGGTTTGGAGGTGAGTGCGTCACGAGGGCGACCTGGGAGTGAGCGGGCAGGTGAGAGAATGTTCAGGAAAGTCTGGAGGTGAGGTGTTTGTGTGTGGGCGGAGAATGGGAAACATCTGGAGGGGGGAGTGTGAGGATGTCTGAGGGTAGGTGGTTTTGTTTCTTTTTTCTCTGCTTTAACCCAGCTCTTGTGTCTGAGCTCCTTGGCCTTCCAGTGGGTAATGAATGAAGGTGACGCTTGGCTTCAGTTTTGCATTGACATTATTTATTAGTGAAAGTGTGTGTGTAGCCTCCTTTTCAGTCCCCAGGACCATGTTGGCCCGACTTGGCTCTTGCCAGGGCAGAAGTCAGCCTTCCCTGGAGGACCCTCCAGTAAGGGGGCTTTGGGAATTCCTGGAAATCTGTGACTTCTGAGAGTTTATCCTCTTCTGCCTAGTTGGCATTTTAGGGAACTGTGTTCCAGACCTCTGTTCTCTGGGTGCCCCCTTGGGCTGATGATCCAGTGGGGTGCGGCCCATGAGGCCCAGCCTCTAACATTTCTCCTTTATAAACGGTGCCAATTAGTTTTGGAGTAGTGCTACTTCAGGAAGAGTGCCAGGGGCTTGGTTGACTTAAGCAGAGTTTGTTTCACCCGAAAGAGACTTTTTGTGTTGTCAGGATTTTGGTCTATAGGACTTAGACACTTCTTACGAGAGAGTTGGGAGGAAAAAAATACAGTAGAATTTTGTAAACATGATAGAATATAACAGCTCTCTTAAACTTTTAAACAACTTGGTCCATTAATCAAAATCCTGTTCAGTTATCATCTCTGTAGAAGTATTAATGCCTTCCAGAAAAGTCCTAGTTTGAGTAGTCTGCTTTTCAGTTGAGTATCTGGACATCTTTCCTAGAACGTAGAAGAGGCACAGTAATAACCTCAGGCATGACATTCACTGTTTAAAAAAAAGAAAACCGGTGACACAAGTTTTAACCAACACCTGTGGCCTGATCTAAAAAAATGTGGTTTGGATATCTGGCTGCTGTGGTAGGGAATAAGAGAAGTTAATTTCTTTTTCATGTGAAGGTTGTGTACCTCTGAAAGTGAGGCTCAGATGAACTAGGACCACACAACACAGTGTTGAATGATTGAGTGCTGCAGAATTCTGAAGCTGGATCCTTTAGTTATGATGAGGTTTTGGCTTCCATATTCTGCTGCTTCTGTGGAATTAACTGACTTAGTGAAAACCAGTGGTCATAGTATGGTTTTTAACATAGGCAGTGGTTGTGTCAACTACTGGTAGACATACATTGCCGTTAGGTGGTGTTTTAATTAGTTGGGGCAGTCTGGGGTAATGTCTTTGTTTTGTTTTTTACATACCCTTAAGTAGTTTTTTAATAAAATCAAGTCATGTGAGCAGAATCAGAATAACTTCTTCAGTGTTGACCTGTTGGAAGAGTGAGTTCCAATGCCATGTGTCAGTAGCATTGTGAAAAGACTAGTAGTTCAGAAGTGGTGACTTCCTGGAGAGGATAAAGTGTCCTCTTATTTGCACTTTTCCTATGGTCACAAGATCCACTTTACCTTGCCCTTTAATTTTTGGAGAACTTCTGGTTGTTTTTTGAGTGTTCTGTTGCCTTGCAGAGATGTTTCACATGGCATAAAATACCTTTAAAATTTCAGTCTTTTGCCTTTACTCACACATTTGATGATCAGTAAATACCAAACTGGGTGTTTTGAGCTTCAGTAGACTTGATTGTACTGATTATAGTATTACTTGATTAGATTTTAAGATGTGAAGAGTGAGACTTATGGCTATACAGTGCTCAGTACAAAAAAATTGGGAATTTTTTTTCTGATTAAAGAAAAATAAAGCTAATGTTTTTTTTTTCTTTAGGTTTCAGATTTCCCCATATAAATCATTACTTTTATTCTGAATTTTCCATCAGTATATTTATATGGTTTATGTTCCTGGCTATGATTTAGCAAGACTTTAGGGAGAAAGTCTCTGTATATAATATAAAATATGTTGTAATTTCACCAAGTGTACACCCCTTGAGTCTATATTGTATCAAGAAAGTGCTTTGACCTAATTTATAATCTCATGAACAAGATTTACTGCAGCTAGTTCAATCAATTTCAGGCTGTGGATTTGAAACAGAAAGGGACCTGTGGCTTTATGTACTTTTTTTTTTTTTTGCTTTTGCAAACAGTATATCTAATTTGGAGCTATTCTTAGGCCTAACATAAGGGAAATAAAACTTTTTAATAGTGAATGCAAATGCAGTTTGAATAGAAGGAATGGAGAGGTGTTCATTCCTGGAGCCTGAGGACAACAGTTCAGCACAATAACTTATAGTTGTAGTAATCAAACTATAACTGAGTCTGCCATCCCATTACATAGGTGAGACTGGCATAGTCTAACCAGCACATTCATAAATAGCACCAAGCCCTGCCAAACCTTATTCTAACTTTCCAGAGCCTTAGAAGTTGAACTTCTTAGAACTCAGATGTTTGCTTGCTTTGAAATTATTTTTTAGAGCATGGCTTCAGAAACTGTTGAAGTATTAAATACAATATACCTTAGACTCTATCTCTGGCATAACGTTGAGCACAGCACTGCTAGCTTAATCGCTCTGGGAGCTAAATGAAGGCCCACTGGGATTGTGACAGAAAGGAAGGGAGGCCTGGAGGAAGCACAAACCCTGGTTCTCATTTTTAGTGTGGAGGGAAGATGACATGGCATTCAGAAGCAAGGACATTCACTAAGGGACATCAGATGTCATTCTCCTGTGCCACATGAAGAGGAATGTGTTAGTTTGGCCTCTGTGTATTAGGTCCCCTTACGTGTCTGCAGTACCAAACCAGGGTGTCTTAAATCATGTCAATTTGGGCATGTATGCTTATGATTATGATTACATTAGAAAATAAACACAAAACGTGGTTGCTGTTGAAGTTGTGAAGCAAAGAGCACTTTTGCCTTCAAATTTTACAGGTGTGCTGGGATGATCAGGTGTGCGGGGTGCTGTGAATTAAGACTTTGGAAAATACTTCCCATCCTATTTATGCAAATTAGATTTAAAGTGCAGGTGACCAAATTGTTCAGGAACCCAAAATGAGATTCTTCTGTTTTTGTTTGTTTGGTTGTTTGTTTTTAAGAAGTAGATTATTGTCCAGTTGTTCTGAGGTCCTGACTTCTGCCCATTTCTGTTTTATGTCCCTATTATCACTTGACAAGGACTCAGGAGACATTGAACTACTTGTCAGGATGGGCAAAGGGTGGTTTGGGATAGCGAGCCTTTTACCCACAGAGAAATACAATAGAATTGTATTTCGGAGAGAAAATCCAAAAGGTGTGAGGGTTTTCAGAATTTTGTTTTAGCTGGAACCTAGAGGACTTTTGGCTTTGCTCCAGGCTGGGGCTCTTGTCTGTAGCCTGTCACTAGTTCTCCTGTGCCTTTTTTGAGTAAGTGGAAGCCTCTGGCAAATAAAACAGGTTGCCTTGAGAGAAAGACCCCTGATGTGAAATTATGGCCATAAAAACTCATTTTTGAGTGTTCAGAGACCCTTGCCCAGGGCCCAGTGAGCTGTGTTGGCACAGTATTCCTCTTGCCTTTAGGATATATCAGAGCTGTTCTTGCCCCCTATTTCAAGGGACTGTTTTAAAAAGAAGTGTGCTCATCTCTTTCCATAATTACACTTGGTCACTAGATTTCACGAACTATGAACTTCCAAATGTATTGTTGGCAATAATTCTTCTCCAAAAAGATGAAGGTGATTCAGTGCAGTATAATGAGAGCTGGATCCTTGTGGCATCGCAGCTCTGCTCCTGCAGCTGAAGATTTCCCTCCCTGCAGTGTTAATTCCTTTGCCTGGGTTTCCCAGGCAGCCTTCCCTGAGCACATTGGGATGGCCTGTAGCTGACCTTTATCTCCCTCAGATGCACACTCACAATGAAAGGGCCTCTCCCCCATTCTGCAGAGGTGTCTCCTTGGTGCAAGTCTTTTCAGCATCCTCTCTTTCAGGGTGGACAGGAATGCAAAAGAGCAGCAGGATTTTGTGTGACTTAATGCACCTGGCCCAATTTTGTGCACCTGCTAAAGCCCCAGAGATCTGTTAGGGGGAAGGCAGAAGAAGGTTGTTTAAAATGGCCTATGGTTACTTTAAAAGTGGCACCCACAGGCAGAGGAATCTAGAAAAGCGATTCATTGAACTGAAAGTCACTACAAGCAATAAAGAATGTTAGGTCCCTGGTCTTTTTTATTCTTTTTCTTATTTGTTTAAAACTCAAAGAGATTTCCCTGACATACCCCATAGATTGAAGTTTCCCAAGCAAGCCTAACTTCCAACTCTTTTTGAATGAGCTTGGTGACATTTACTCACTGGGGACCTTCCCCCTGCTCAGGACTGCAATTTGAAACCCTGGGGGTCTTTTAAAAGCAATGGGACTCTGGGCTGTGTTAATATTCAGAGCTGTTTACAATGGATGCAGTTTCAAAGGCTGAAGACCTTGTCTTGAGACAGGAGGGAGGAGGGGAGGAGGAAACATTCCCAGGCAGAGGAGGAGAAATATCTAAAAATCCCCAGTGTTTCTTGGCCTGTGGGAAATTCAGGGACCATTAGTGGATTTGTTTTTGTTTTTGTTATTTGTTTTTAATGACTTAAGCATGACGTTGAGGCAGCGGGGTCCATTCCATCCACCTCCTGGCTTCAGTTAATGTTGTATATCAGTAATGTGCTGATCACTTGCTTTTATTTCAAGAGAAAGTGTGGGAGTTGGTAAGCAGCTCAGATCTGTTCTTACCTCCCCATGCAAAGAAGTAGGACTTTGAAGAGCAGAGGTTAAAATTTCCATAGTAGTTGATCCTCTTGGAATCTGCACTTATTTTTTTATATAACTTAAGGATTTAGACTATCTGTCCAGACTGACCAATGAATTGGCCAGTTACATGCCTGGGGCTGAGAAATTTTCTAGTGAAATATTTGATAGATCCATTCTTATCATTAAGCAAAATGAATGGATAAAGATTATATTAAAAAAAGAAAACTGGTTTGTATATGGTCCAATTGGAGGTTGCCAATTTGTATCCTGTCTTGGGAGGTGGGTATGCTTATGTATTTTTCTTATCCAAAGGCTTTATGCTTTATATATTTACATACTATCATGTTTTATAGAATTTGATACTTTATATGTATTTTCTATCCAAGAACTTCATACATCGTTTTCTGAAACACAGGCTGTAAACCCAGTCTGTTTATAAAAGTCACTTTATTTTAAAAACAGCTGTTTCTTTATTTCCCTGGGTTTCATGCTCTTGGTGTTCTGCCTTTAGTTCTTCTCAGTGTCCTTTAAATGGACATTCGCTTCCCAGCTGAACCCCACATCTTGGTTTGGGTTACTGATTGGAAAAAGAATGGGTGAGGGTGAAGCCTTCTTCAGTTTTATTCTGTTAAATTGTGGATGTTCTAATGTGGTGATCACACCAAGTCACACCCTTCACTAGGAATAGTGATGAAGAAATTGAAATTTTTTTCTAGGGTCCATTTCCTTGCTCCACCGCCCTGCAGGTATGTGTGTGATTTGGGGCAAACCTCTTTCCTTCATTTCTTAAAAGGGATCATAATATTCTATCTTATTATGGTTGCTGTGAGGACAGAGTTAGATGACACACTTGTTTTAGCCCAGTTTCACAATGTAGGTTGATCAACTTGCTGATAATTCCAGAGCACAGTTTGAAAATTAAAGCCTCACTACATCAAATTTTGCATCTTCTCTCATGGCCACTCTCTCCAAGTCTCATTTCCTGGTGACTAAGGCTCTCCTGGGAAGAGTTACTTTTATGATATGAAGGCTTCTTTTGGATTGGGCACGGTGGCAGGGCTTACATCCAAGCAACCTTCTTCAATAAAGTTTTTGGGCATATGTATAGAGAAAAACAGTGAAATTTCTTGTGCCCTTGGGAAGCTCAGATGAACAGGCAGGAAGCTATGAACAGTTGCAACAAATTACACAATTAGCAAAAATTATAGAGGTGGTTTAAATATGTATTCCAGTTGTGCAACTACTTCTGTTAGTATTATCCTTTTGGGAGGTAAGATGTGGGAAGGAGGCAGGGAAGTGAGAGGTCCTCAAACTAATAATTTTATCCTTTTATTTCCCAGGGTTTCATTGAAACTTAGCCTGACCAAAATGCAAGTAACTCCTCTCGGTCAATAGCTTGGAAAATGCAGGTGCGCTCCTCCAAACATGGGTTAGGTTACAGACTATGGGGCTGGCTGACCCCTGCACTGTACCCACTTTTCTTTGGAAATATTTGAGGGAGGAGGAGGTGTGAGGGGAAGTTATTGTTGGGTTGTATGCAGAGAGCTGGAGAGCTCTGGCATTTTTCGTTTGTTTGGGTTTGCTTGCAATCCTAAGGTAACCTGATAGGGAGCCTTGGGCGGTGAGCAGTCACCTGAGGAGTCTGTCAAGGACGCCACCTGAAAAACCATGTGCTGTGGCTCCTTTGCACCTGTACCCACACCCCTTCCCTGGTGAGTGGCCACAACTCACACACAGCCTTGCCCACATAAACGGCTACGGTTATTTGCTTCTTTACTGTTTAATCTAGCACAACCGGTAAAGCCCATTGTGCGAACAACCAATCTGTTCATCCCTGCAAGTCTAAAACGTCTTGGTTTCCTTATGAACCAGGATGCAGGTTCCAATCAGTGCTTGTTCAGTTTGTTTTGGCAAAAGGTGCCATTCAGACAGTTTAAAGAAAGCATGACCTGTCTCTTTTTAAGCAGTTTGCATTGATTATTCTTTAAACTTTTTGTCATGCACAGGTCTGTAATCTTTTAACATCTGCAGGTATTTTTTTTCAACGTCTTATATTATTAGGAAGAAATGAATGAGATAAGTGAGGGTCTGTTGCTCAAGTAGAATTAGCTTGACATTGAGAACAAGGTGGAGATAATAGATAATAGTTTTTTGGGTTTTTTTTTTACAGCTTAATGATCTTTATGTAGCATTTAGCAGGTGTGCCCCTACCCTTACTTCCTGTCCTTTGCTCCTTCCACCAATTTATAATTTGCCGTTCAAATAATTTGCTGCTTATCTCTGTCAGAGCATACATAACACTGATAAATTCGTACCTACTCAATAGTGAAAGATTGCACAGTTTTGAACTGGGGACAGATAATCTTGCTTTAGTTCGAAGTCTTGTAATTGCAGCGTCCTTTGTGTAGAAGCATTTGTATCTCAAGTCTTAGCACTTGGACTGGGTGAGAAGAAATCAGCAGGCTGGGCTCTGCCTAGGTAGTGACAACTACAACTGATTGGGAGGTCAGTGGTTGGAGATAGAGCATCTTTTTCTTATGAGAGGATCTGAAAAGTCATTATTTAAAACAAAATTCTGAATTAAGGGGACATTAAGTTTGCAGCCAAGTACTTTAAATAAACTAACTCCCTTCTGTTGGTATGGGGTGTGTTTTCTTACCCTTTACTATGGGGATAACAGACACCTATGCAAGTGAACAGAATAATGTATTGAACTCTTGTCTCCTTGAGCTACACACTTCTCCCCTCCATGTTTTTGGGAAAGCAAGTCCAAGCATATCATTTCATTTGTAAATGTGTATGGTTTTTTAAAAACAGCTTTATTGAGATATAATTCACATATACAATTTACTAAAGGGTGTTTTAAGAAACGTGAATTTGAACAACTTTTGAAAAAATACAGCTTTTATTTTATGGGGTTCTTTTTGCAAAGGGAATTTTGGTAAGCTGTTTATTTACAGAATGTTTATTGAGCACGTAAGGTGTGCGTTCGTTCTTAGTTTATGTTTTCAGAATACAGTGGTTTGTTTTTTTTTCTCTTGGGAGGGGCTCAGGAAGTGCTTTTGTCCTGGAGGCCTTTGCCAGAGCTCCCCTCTCTCCCCATGCACCTCTTAACCGGGAGGTTTCTACTGTGCTATTCATTGTTGATTGGAACCCATTAGTGAACAAACATAATTACGAATGGGTCATTTAAAAACTGAGTTTTCAGATATTGTTACTTAATAGAAGGATAATTAGCAATTGGTTGTAGTTAAGTCCTGAGCCTGAATTGAGTTAACTATTGTTTACTCTGCAAGGCCTGACCCTCCAGCTGTGGCTACTTGAGGCTGCTTTAAATAGAGTTAGGGCACCCTTGTAAGAAAATCCTCGGAAAACAGAGAACTGGGTTCCTGTAACCCTCTGTGCTTGATTTAAACTTCACACAGACTTGAAAATGCTTTTCTCCAAGTAGGTGCAGAATGGCTTTGTTCTGTTTTGTAAAGGTGCATAGTTTAATTTCTCCACACCCTGTACTTGTTTGGTTAGGAGCCCCTTTTAGAATAGATTTCATGATGGCTACAGCTTAATTAGGAATCCTAATGGGGGTCACATAGTCATCCAAGCTCCATTCACTAGGCCGTAGTTTACAGACTGATTTCCGTATTCTATTTGTGAAAATCTAACTTTACATAGATTACGGGGTATTCAGTGGTTTTAAAAGCTGTCCAACATGGTCAGGTTAAACTCATGGATATATTAAGCTAAATTAAATTTATATATTTAATTAGATACCATTGTACAGTGGAGTCTATGTTTAGAAAAGTGGAAGCACATGCCAAAGGGTTTAAAAAATTTTATGGGGGAAAAACTTAGAGTTGAGAAATTCCAACTAGGAATTTAATTTATATTTTGCAAATTGGGTGAACTTCATTTTCATTTGATTTCAGCAGTGCAAGTACCTTGGTCTAGCACTGTGCATCTTGCCTGTATTTTAGTTATCATTTTATTTTTAATTAAAACAAATTTTTGTCTGTGACTTCCTCCCTCCACCTGGCTGGTGTAAGTTTCTGGCACACAAACTCCCAGTGCATGCAAAACTTGTTAACAGCCAGAAGAGCTCATTGCTCCCAGGAAGTTGGTTGTTGATGAAACAAAGTGATGAATACAGACACTGCAGCTTGAATGGGACAGGGTTCCTTCTGGGTTGGGAGGGGAGGAGATCCAGAGAGCAAACTGAAATGTTTTTCAGCTATTAAGGGCTACCTCATCCCAAATTCCTCTGAATGTTTTCTCAGATTTGGTGTCTGTGAGGGATTGTTGGCCATGGGTGGTTTGGCCTCATCAAGGACTGTGCTTTGTACAAGAGAAAAATCAGGAACTCTTCTATGAAGATCTTCTGACCCTTTCACAAGTTCACTTGAAACAGTACTTAGAAATGATGAAGTTATATTGAATTCTAGATTGTCTTAAAGACTGGCAAATATTTTTTTGGGGTGTGTGTCTAAGGAACTTGATTATATGTGAAGTCTTAGAGCTCTGTACATCTTACTGGGCAGAAAGGAGCCCACGTTTCCCTTAAGCTTGTTAAAGAGGTTCTTGATCAAACAGGAATAAAATTACCGACTTAAAAACAAAAAATTTAATTTTCTTAAAACTGTGAAGGCAGGAATGTGGTAGGATGGGAAAATAGCTCATGGCTGGGCCAGGGGACCTTGGGGTTTTGTCCTAGCCCTGCCCCTGATTGGCAGTGTGACCTTAAATTAAATGTAAAGGGATGTATGACCTCTAAGATTTGTCATTTTCAGGTTTATGATTTTATCCTACTTGAAAGAAAGAGGGAATAAATTTACTACTCATTGAGTGGTAGGAATTAGTAAGTTGATCTGTGTGTTTAGGATAGTTACTTAAAAATAATTTTTGCAGGGTCAGTGCTTCTGAGTGGAATCTTCATATGGATACACTGGGCAGCACGGGGGAAATAAGGTGTGCGTGGGGTCTTTCAGTGAAGGGGAGAAAGGACTCCCTGGTGTTTCTTTCTTTGATGCTGCCATCTTTTTCCCTCTGGCCCCAAGAGAACTGTGGGAGCTGGTGCAGGCCTACTTTCGATCCCTGATTTCACTTTTAAGAACTTAGGTCAAAAACGGCAAATAAATTAAGGGCATATTTTTCCAAAGAGCCGCTTATCTCTGCTGTTTGTAGGGCTACTACAGGCAGTATCTGTCTTAAGTAGGCCTTCGGTGTATCAGTTGTAGGGGGTGCCGATAAACTGCCTTGAATGACTAGATGGGCTGCCTGTGACAGATTAAATAGTAATCACCAAAGGAAGGGCAGTTATACCTCCCTGTCTGTCCTTTCTAAGCTGGCTCCCCATTTACTATGTGCAGGGAACATGGACATCAGGGTAGCTTCCCACCTTTCTAACAGGGAGATTGTACCTTTCAATGTGGAAACTCAACAGCTTAATTTGTGCAGTCCAGTGGCTTGATTTTTCCAGTTGTGGTCTTTTTCGGGGCGTCACATTTATACCACATCTATCCATCTGCCTGGGTTTTCATTGGTTTTGTCTTGGTTAAACACTATTCTTTTTTTCTTTTTCTTTTTTAGGTCCCTGGTTCTTTATTTATTTTTTATTTTTTGTAATTTTATTGATTATGTTGTTAAAATAGTTCCAATTTTTTCCCCCTTTGCTCCCCTCTGCCCAGTACCCCTCTTCCCCAGCAATCCAACCCCCCTTAGTTCATGTACATGGGTTGTGCATACAAGTTCTTTGGCTTTACCCTTTCCTGTATTCTTTTTTAAGAAAATAAATTAATTTTTATAACAATAAAAAGTAACAATTCCTACCTCTCAGACTTAAGACCCTTTATAATCTTATAAAGGACAATGGTCAAAGGTCTCGTGCTCCTCTAGCTGCTTCAAGCTGGATATGGTCGTCGTCCTACCTATCCTTGGGTCCAGAAATCCCTAATAAGAGTCGGGGTGTGGAGGGGAGGGTGACCTTCCCACATGGGGAAGGATCTTGCAGACTGCAGGTCAGTTGACTGTCCCCGGACCACGGCATGCTTGGTTTAACAGGCTGGCATCCTTGTTGTATTCTGGGGGCAACAGATTTGGCAACAGGGTTAAAAGGCATCATTCAGTCCATAACCACTCGATGACAAAAGGCAGGGATTAATTTTTTAATGTTCCAAATTAGGGGAGGAAAAAAGGCTCTTTGGAGAAAGATGTGCAAGGCATGTCACACCTGTCCAAAACCCTTTTGCCCACTATATTTAGTTTGGGCTAAGGGGAATATTTTAGGTTTCCCTCCTCTCAGACCTCTGGGCCCTTTCTTTCCAAGCCATTAGGATAGAAAACAGAAACCAGTTTTAAAGTGAAGCCCACAGACCACCCCATGCTTCACCAACCCAGCCACTTAGTTCACCCAAACCATTGAGCCTCAGGAGGCAGCAATGCAGACAGGATTAAGTGAGGCCTATAGGTACAGACAGTCACTTAGGTAATGAGATCATAGGCTTATGCGCTATGAAAACGGAACACACATGTTAATTTATGCAACATAACCCACAAACCAGTCTCTATATCTGCAAGACTCTCTTATTGGAAAGACATCCAGTTATAAGGCATTTGACATTCTTCTTGCCTGTAAATTAAGCCTTTTTGTTGATGTCATAGACCTAGTTTAACTTTCAAATGAAAACAAACTTTAAATGAAAATAAACTTTAAAGACGGTAGCTGCACTACTTTATAGTCTGCCACTGAGAATTGTGGTTTTCCTTGAATCGTGATTTTTCTCCTTAAGATTACCCTCGTCATTAAAGGGACCGCATTAAGTCCAGTTTTAATTTATCGTGTTTGTTTGCATAAACACAACAAGAGCAGCAAATGATCACATATGATCTTTACATCTGCTTTGCTGGAACTTACACAAGGAACCTTTAGGGTGACTTTCAGTCTGCCCTTCAGGGCACAGAAGCAGAACCACATACCTGGCATTCAGCCTTACCTGTAAACACCTGTCTTTTCCAAGTCCTTTTGGTTTTCAATTGTGCTTTAAGGTCCCTTCTAGCCATCTTTCAGGAAAGCAACCTTTGTTCCTTCCCTGGAAAGATTGTCATGGACTGCACAACCAACCAGGGTACCAGGCCTTTTTTCTTGTGGGCTTTTATTACCTTCGAAAGTCAATCCCAGTTCTTCAGGGCTTTTGGGTAACAAGCAGAGCCCAAGCATGTCTCTTTTAGGCATGACATTGCAGTCAAAGTCATGGTCAACAAAACCTCTATTAACAACTGGTCTTATTAGTTCTGTGCAAAGAACCTTATGTCATTGCTTACTTCTTCAGAATACCAAATTCTGGAGGGATCAAGTAGGGAGAAAAATATACACTGTGAAGGAAAATCCTTGTCCTTCTAATATTCACTAAGATTGCATTTCCATACTTCAAATTTTCTTTTGTTCACTGTCCTACATGTGACAAACACTATTCTTGAAAATCATGATGCCTATTAAAACTGGACTCCTTAAAAGATTTTGTTTATCCTACTGACCTGGAAGCTTTTATTTTCTGTGTTCTGAATTCCACCTTTCTTCTACATGGAATTTGTTAATGCCTTGAGTGGAAATTCTTGGGCTTTTCTCTTCCTTCCACTCATTCTTTGTCATGTAAATTTTCATAAGGAGGAACCTTTGGATTTTTTCTGTTTTTTTTTTTTTTTTTCTTTAGAACAAATTCTTGGAATTTGGACTCTTGTTTGGGGATACAGCTAAAATGCAGAGAAAGTGGAGCCACAGTTAGTGGTTTGGAACTTCTTGACAGAAAGTTTAACAGGAATTAAGGACTAATTTAGGACTAAAGCAGATAATCCAAAGAACTATACTTTTTTTCCTTTTAAAAATTCTCCTTTAATTTAAGACCTAATGATGACATTTACCCATGTGCTTTCTGATATCAAAATAGGCCAAGTAATCCTCCTGCCCTTCTACTAGCCTCTTGTTAATACCAGACATTTTATCTGTTATTCACTTGCCCTCATTCTGGTGAATGTTTTTTGTTGTTGTTGTTGTTTGTTTTAATCTAATCTTCTTCTAGAGGATTCTTAGTCTGCCAGGTTGGGTAAGTTTTCATAGATTCCGCCACCCTTTTTTTTTTTCTCCCCCGTTTAACTTGAAAGCAGGGGGATTGTTCAATTTCATGTACCTAGGAATCCCTCACTAATTATTTATTGCAACATGACTTTCCTTCGTGGGACCTGGTACATTTTTTCTGGGCAGAAATGATCTCACACGTTTTCATTGTTTCCCAAAGGGATTCTGAAGTTTATTCCTGAAGTCTGATTCCTTCTAATTGACCTGTGTGGAGGACTTAAAAGTGTTTTGGAACTTAGGTAGGAGTAAAAGGGCATTTTGTGCTGAGGATCTGTGTTCCCATGGAAAGCCAGGGGTGGTTAGGGATGAATTCAGAGGCTTTCTTCAGTCGCTGGTGCGCTTTGCGTGCAGGCCTTCAGTGAGAAGTATAGCTTGTGGATTTTTGGATATTATATGTCAAAGAGAAGTTTTGGAGAGAATATGTATTTGACCTAAAACACCAATTATGGATGGTCCTCCCTTCCTTTTCCCCTTTCTCCTTATTTTCTACTTTCTGCTTGAGAACCACTTCAAAGAATCAGATGTGTTGGTGCCTGACACCATGTAGTCATTGTTAAAAGAACTGGGAAATATAATTGAAAACAAACTTTGTTGAGCAAAGCAGATCTAGGCAAGTTCTTACTTTGAGGGAGAAGGGGATTCCAAGTTTTTCCTCTATTTGGAGCTGATGTCTCTGAACACTTGTTCTGTGAGATGAATCATCTGTGAATTCTCCATCTGGGAGTCATATATTGGGAAATGTCTTTCTTTTTAAAAGTAGAAGAAACACAAAAGCTTAAAGTTACAGTGTAATTGGAAAATTCTAGTCAGAGTTTCAAAAAATGAACATTGAGGTAAAACTGGCCAAATAATTAGACTTGAGATTGTGATACCTAAAATAGACATGTCCGTATATGGAAAGCGGTGTGACAGCCACATTTATTTATTGGGACCCCCCCCCATGTTTTGAGACAGATGAAATTTAAATTTTTTTCATAAACACCAAGTAATCAGAATTATTATTTAAGGCAAATATGACTTGTGAGCCTGAATTAATTTTAGCATTTGTCTTGAACTCTTCAAATGAGTTCAGGCTGTGTTAAAAGCCCAGAAAATTGCAGTGTTAAAGGGTCTCCTGGGGAAGATAAGGCTGTGTCCTTGTCCTCTACAAAGCCCTGCTTCCTTCCTCAGGTGTGGTTATGAGGGGCAGTGGCAGTGGGGATGAAGCAGCCACATTGTTAGGTGGTAGCCCAGCTTCCTGGGTGACCTTGAGCAATTCACACAGCTGCCCTCTGACTCAGTTTTCTCATGTTAAAAGGATAATTGTAGTGTCCACCTCACTAAACTTAATATGAGGACAAAATTGAAATACTTAACAATTTTTAGAAGAAGGCCTAACACAGAGCCAGAGCCTAAGGAAGGTTAGTTATTATTATTATAACTATAGCAGTAATAGCAGTTCACATTTTTGCAGCAAGACCCATGTACCTTAACTGACTTTATTTAATCACCTTAACTCTGTGAATTACATTACCACCATGTTATGCGTGAGGCCCAGAGTGGTTGACTGACTTGCCCAGGGTCTAGGACTTGCCAGAGTTTGAACTCAAACCTAACTTTGTATGATTGTATTTAGAAAGAATACTGTAAGACTAGTCCTGGCTGCCTTCTTGTGTTTGTCTTGCCTCTCCTGCAAGTCTGTGAGTTCCTTGAAGCCAGTGATTAGTCCTTCAACTCTTCCAGGGCCTGCACGTAGAGTGAGTGCTCTGGAATGGTGTCTGAATATGAACTTGAAGAGCACGCTTCTTATTGGCGGGCTGGTGTGTAGTCTCCATTTTTGGTGTGCCCCTTTGGTGAAGGGGGTGCTAGCATATGTCTCCCCATCTGTTGTTTATTGTTTCTGTTAGGTTGTGGTTTGTGCTCCTGTTCCACATTTCTTTGGTTTCTGGAGCAACTGCGAATATTATATACTTGGGGATCAAAAAAAGTAAACTATTTATAAACAGTAAAGTATCCTTGGGTTTGGAAAGTGTTTTTCTTAAATGCCTGTATATTTGGTGGCTTTATTATAATCTTCCAATGTAGCCTTAGACAATTTGCAGATTGAGGCAAAGATGGGCAAGTCCTAGGTTGGCCTTGTGTAACCAGCTTAAAAACAGCCTTGGTGATAAAGCCTCGGTGTTAACACTGACCTGACTGGTGTATTTTTAACTTCAGAACATATAAATTATTTAGCCTGCTGATGGAGTTTATACTCTGCCTGAAATCCTTGACATGCCTTGGGTTGTGTGGCTCTGTGAGATGTATGTGATCCTGGGAGACTACTGTGGCGGTGATCCACTGCCCTCCACATTTCATTTAAAAAGGACCACAGCAGAGAGAGGGAGATGGAAGGAAGAACATTGGAATTCATCAGTGATTTTGTATGATCAGTTTTATGTTCCACTTTTCTTCTATACTGTGTGTATGTTTTTGCAGACTTTAGGGGGAATGGAGACCTTTTTATTAACATCTCTTTTGTGCGCCCCACCCCCCGCCACAGGGGTATTTGCAGAATTGCAACTTGGAACACAGGCCTAAAGCTCTGGCTCTCTCTCCATCTACCTCTCCACCTTCCTCATTCCTTCTTATCTGGCTCCATGTGTCCTGGCTACCACGTGGGACTTTTTCTAGGCTCTTATGTCTTGTTCCTTCTGCCTGAAGAAATGTTTTTCCTTCTTTGCTTTGCAAACTCCTACTCATCCCCCTTACATGTCTCTCTCCCTGGAAACCATTGCTGACCTTCCTTCTGGGTTAGATTCCTGCTTGAGGACTCTACAGTACTTTATACAGAAGTTTCACATGATATTTGGTTACTGTCTCTCATCCCCATTAATCTGAGCTCCTAGAAGGCAGGGAGTAGCTTTGTTTCTGATCTACAATCTAGTCCCACAATCTAGCACAAAGCCTGGGACACATTTGTTGCCAGTACAGATACTGAAATAGATAGAGTTCTTGGTATTCATTCTATGTATTCCAATAAGTTCTGTAGAAATATCTCTCCCACTTAGATGAGCTCCTAGGAGGCCTGAATTATCCTATTTGTAAATTTCCTAAATATGCCTCACCTAGTTGATTGTGTCTTCCATTCGCCGCCAAATACTAGTGTTGGGAAACTTAAAAGAATGGGAAGGAAGGAAGAAGTAGCAAAGAGAACCAAAGTTGAAAGATGACAGGTAGGTAATTTACATGCCACATTAAAAATAAATGGTCTTTTTAGTCCCTCTGTTGTGGGAAGGTGGCTTTTAAATCCCGTATGCAAGTATTGTTACTGGAACTCCTTTCCAGTTGCAGCATATGACCTGGATCCCACAGGGGCTCCTGGCACCACTTTCCTTCTGGACCTCTGATGGCTGTCCTTGGCCGGTGGGTCAGCGGGCAGCTCTCCTCTGTGTTACACTGGGCCGGGGAGCCCACAGTGTGTTTGCCAGTCAGTTGTGACATGGCTCTCACCAGCCCTTTGCTGGATCTGGTGTTTGGAGACTGCTTTTTCAGAGTTGACACTGCAGAGGAGAGTTGCTTCTTACACAGACTGAGGCTGTCTAGACACTCTTCCCTTGTGGTTCTTCTGCTCAGTTTATGCTGAGTCCTGGCCAGCCAGCTAGTTTGGGTTGCTTGGCTCATTGTTATTTTGTTAAGTCCTTCACTTTGACAAAAATGACCAGGCCAAGGTTGTTTTTCTCCCTCTTTGCTGGCAGAGGGAAAGGCTTCTCTCCTTGACCAGAGCAAGCTATAAGAACACTAAGGACAGGTTACCGTGCCCTCGCTGGTTCAATTCAAACTAGCAAGATAGATTTATAGAAGCTTCCAAGGCAGGAGAGCTTGGGCAGATGAACTTCTAAATCCGGCATGGACCTCAGGTGTGGGCAGTCTTCCCGTGATGCTAATGAAAGGCAGTGGGAAAGCTGTGTTCTGCCCAGTGAGCTCTGCCTCGTGTATTTTAATGGTATTGAAGTCTTGGGCTGTGATTCTGTGGGAAAGTCCCTGTGTACTCAGTAAGCCGTGATGGTTGAGGAGGGTGACTTTATGTTAAAGAGGTTTTGTGCTGTTGATCTGTTTGCTTAATGACCATGCCTTTATTTTAATTACTTTTAATTTTCTGGTAGATATGTTTATTGAATAAAGAGAAAACTATAAAAATAAAAACAAACAGTTGATCTCATTATTCAGTGATAAATATTATCACTTTGTTGTATACATTTCCAGTAATATCTGTCATTGAATACCTATTTTGAGTTAATATTTTTTTAACAAACTAGGATTGCTATTTGTAATTCTGCTTTTAAATTTTTTAATTGAGGCATAATTGATATATAACTTATTAGTTTCAGGTGTACAACATAATGTCAGTTTTTTTATAAAGACTCAATAGTATGAATATTTTCTTAAGCTTAAATCATTTTTTTTTAAATTGCAGTTTAAGTCATACTTAAACTTTCCCTGATATTGGGGATTTAGGTTTTTTCCTAAACTGTGGTAAATAACCTTGTACATTTCTTATTTCCTTAGGATGAGTTACTGAATCCAAATTGCTTTGGATGTGCAAATTCTTAAGATTTGGCACCACTAGTCCTAAGAGGCCGCCAATTTATGTTGAAATTGTGCACATTTCCTCCACACCCTTACAAACATGACTTTTTTTTTTCTGTAACTATACGCCAGTTTAATGCCTGAAAATTGCATTGAATTAATTTAATCTGCATTTCTTTCAAAATTTTCTTTTTCTTATGCTCAGTTAGGCAAATAAATTATCTTAGTGCTCTCAGTTGTGAATGTTAAGCTTGAACACAAATATGTATCCCTAATACAAGAGATGTTGTGTTTCTGAGAATAGGAAAAGCCTCTTTCCCCCCAGGTGTCATTGCATAGAAAATTGTTCTGTGTGGGCATGTCACAGATTGTGACTGTGAACTAGGAAATGTTTTTGTATTGTTCTTAAATGGAAGTTGCCTGTGTGTTCTGGAGGGGAAGGTGGCAGTGGCTTTGCAGACCCCTAGGTGCAGCCTGTCCGTCTGCCCCAGTCCTGCAGAGCCAGCCTGCTGGTGCCTTCGCCGCCTGTTATTTACAGCTGGTAGAAATCAGAGCAGATTAGCGTGGTGGAGAACCCTTCAGGAACAGCTTCCAGCAAATGGAAATTATTTTAAAACAAATTGATGTGGTTTTTCTGTCAAACCTACTTGGAGCATAAACAAGGTCGGGCTGTAAACTGCTTCCCTCTACAAATGAGCCCGTGTTTGGAATGTGGCTTTTAGCAAAGTAAACATGGTCTTGAAAGTAAGTTGTCATTGTGTTTGTCTGATTTGAAAAGTAAGAGTAGCGAACTATCCAGTGTTCTCTTAGAGTCTGATTGGCTCAAGATGTTCCTTCATTTGTCTTCCTGCTGCAAATGTCACTAATTCTCTAAAGGTTTTAAAGGAGGGGGTAACTTGGGGTTGAAAGGGTTAAAAGGAAAAAAAGTTCCCGGTCAATTTCTGTGGTAAGATAAACATTTTAATCTTAACCTCTTTGCCATGGAAGAATATCAAAAACATCTTGTGAAATACTTAACTCTATGTGAGTGTGGACCTGTACATACCCTATCATCTCTGCATCTTGGAATCCTGTAGGTTGCAAGGTGGTTCCCCTACCCTACGGACAGTGCCGGCTTTATTAAATTGGTCGCAGCCCCCACACCCCCAGGAGGCAAAACAATGCTTCTGATGTCCTTATTATGTATTAATGAACAACTACGCCAAGGGACACTTGCCAAGAAAGCTACAAAGTGAGAAAGCCACCAATATCAGGGTGAACTTTGCACTCTGAAAGTGTGAATGATGTTGGGTGAAAAAAGTTTTTTGCATAAGGGGAGCACCTGGAATCCCTTTGATGTTGGTCAGCATCCTGGCCCCATTAGATAGACTTCCCAGTTAACTACATCTTTGCTGGTGAGGGCAGCACCTTGGTGTGGTACCTGAAGTCTGGGGGACCTGCTCTGGTCCAAGAAGGACCTACATACCCGTGGGGGTGGGGGTGGGGCATTGGTCATTTATGTCTGCTTTCATTACACTTCAACAAATTTTACTCTAAAATGGAAATGTGTAGTCTCAAACCCCCACCCTCCCCACTTTTCCTCTGGAGGGATTTTTTTCAGTAATAGCTGGCTCTTATTCTAAAATCTGCCTGCTCCAAACATGGAAAGGGGTTATATCTTAATCAGGCCTGAGTCTTAATCTAACTAATTTATTTTTCCCTCATTGTGGTGACATTTCCTCCTGCCTTATGGCTTGCTCTTAATTTTTGAATGGCTAGCCATTGGGAACCCTGATTTTCATAGCCTTATTAAATAATTACTCAAAAGAAGAAAAAAATGCTCTTGTGAAATCCTCAGAATTTTGTTTTCTGTGAGAGGATAGACTCCAACTGAGGTTTTTCACTGCAGATGGATTCGTGGGCAGAGCTGTGGTGTGCGTGTGGTACCCCTTAGGAAGAAGGAGGTGCTGACTGGGAGGGCCGCATTTTTGAAGGTGGCATAGTTTTAGCATCAGAAATGTGGGCTTTTGCTTGCTCCCCACTTCATTTATCTACTAGCAGCTAGAGGGGAAGGGTTATTCCTGTTTTTTTATGGTACAGAAATAGTTAAGGTTATTTCTGCATTTTTATGTGACAGAAATTGGTGGCATTTTTAATCTGGAATTTTGTAAGCCTGCTAAAGCTTTATTGAAATATAATTTAAATTCCATAGAAGTCATCCTTTTAAACTATATGATTCAGGGTTTTTAGCATATTCACAGAGTTATACAGCTATCACTATTAATTTTAGAACATTTTTATCACCCATTCACAGTCCCTCCCCACTCTTCCTACCTCCCATCACCTGGCAACATCTACTTGCTGTCTGTATGGATGTGCCTATCCTGGACATTTTATATAAGTGGAATCATACAGTATCAGGCCTTTTGTACCTGGTTTCTTTCACTTAGCATAATGTTTTAAGGGTTCTTTCCTTTTTATGGCTGAATAATATTCCATTGTATGGATATATCAAATTTTGTTTATTCATTCATCAGTTGGTGGACTTTTGAGTTGTTTCTAGTATTTGGCAATTATGAATAATGCTGCTCTGAGCATGGTATACAAATTTTTATATGAATGTCTGTTTTTATTTCTCTTGGGTAGATACCTAACAGTAGAATTGCTGGGTCACATTAGAACTCTCTGTTTAATTTTTTGAAGAACTGCTAGACTTTTCCAAAGAGACTATGTTACACCCCTTTGATTTTGATCAGCAGCGTATGAAGGTTCGCATTACTCCACAATCTCACCAATACTTATTATTGTCTATCTTTTTAGTGTGTGTGAAGTATATCTCATTGTGGTTTTTACTTGAATTTCCCTAATGACTTGTGACGCTGAGTCTCTTTTTGTGTGCTTCTTGGCCATTTATATGTCTTTAGAGAAATGTCAGTTCAGTTTCTTTGCTCATTTTTTACATTGGTTTTGGGTATTGCCCAGGTAGAGATAATTTTCTTTTGTCTTACCTTCCTTAGATGAACAGAGTTTTAGTTTTAAAATTTTTAAGACATTTAACATCTTCAGGTAGAAATATAATGGGAAATACTTGCCTGGTTTATTTGGTTTTCTTGTTTCCCTGTTTGTAATCCCAAATGAAGAAGGGAATGTGGCAGAAAAGAACAGTGGTTATTCTTGCAGTGAATCCAGATTTCAGACTCTTTGGGGGCAGCTCATCACACAGTATTTTCTGCTAGAATGGGAGAATTTGCCCTCCTGTAACTGAAGGGAATTTGCTGTGGATATGCGTTTATAGCCAGGTCTGACTATTTTCTTGACATTTCCTCTGCTCCAGGGCAAGCCTGCTTTGCTGAAAGAGCATTGAAGCTATAAATTACACAGAAATGCACTACTGAGGCTGTCCAAACGCAGGCAGGGTAATTGCTTTGGACAGGTTTACAATAAGGAGGTGTGAAGTGTTTGGTGGAGACCGGAAGCCGGGGTTGGGGCGGGGGAAACGTATTGAACTTGGGTGGCTTCAGGGTGGTGGGCTGACACAGCTAATTGAAAAGTATGGCCCCTGTGGCTTTTAATGGGAAAGGAAGCCAAGGCCTTGCAGTGGTTTCCTTTATAGCAAAAAACCAGAGTGAGAGTGGCCGGCTGTGTTCCCCAGGGGGTCAGTACTGAAACTCTGCCAGCATTTAGAACCTTGGGCCTGGATGTTGAGGATCAGATTTTCTGTTTTGTTTGTTTGTTTGTTTTGTTTTGCTTTTAATTTCATGCTCTTTAGTTTCATTCTGGATGAACTGAGGGGATGGAAGCAGGTGTTCTTGGTGGTGGGGGTGGGGGGGGGGCGGTGGCTTGAGAGAAGGCCTGAAGGTATACTTTGAAAAAACATTGACAGCCCACCTTTGTGATCTGTCAGTTCAGATAGTGTGGGCAGTGGGCAGATCTCTAAACAAACGAAGTAGTAATTACATGGTGGCTCTCTGTTGGTCCTTCAGGCCACCAGTAGGCATTTTCTAACTTCTCCATTGACCTGGGAGTCTGAATTTGTGGTGCCAGGGCCTGGGAGTCTGCCTGTTCATCAGCGTTTAATGGTACACTGCTTTGGAGGTTTATGTGTGAGACCCACTGCCCTAGATGGCAGTCTCCCCTTAGGCGCTCAGCCACAAGTCCTTGTGGCTCCAAGTCCCTGTTACCCTGCCTTCCACCATCCTCGGCAGTCGCCTGATACTGGGGCTTTCTGAGTTTGGGTGATACAGGACTGGGTCTTCCTCTGGCAGCCAAGTCTTTTCCTCCCTCAGGACCTTTGTCTGTGCTCTGGCCACTGTGCCTCTTCTGCATGACTTTATCCTTCCGGTCCCAGGTTAAACATTTCCTCAGAGGGCTTTTCCCAGAGCGCCAAGTCAGGGTGGCCACTGCCTTCTTCCAGGAGAGCCTTTGAGGAGACAAGGCTCTGAGTCCTTCCTCAGCGTCTGTCTCCTTTCCTGGTTGTAAACTCCATGAGGATAGAGACTACCTTACTGATCCTGGATGGAGTTTAGCACCACTCTGGGCACATGGAAGGTGTTTAATAAGTATTTTGTATTCATTAATTTCCTAACCAAATGTGGGTGACCACTGGCTTTTCTGCTATGTAGTATGGTCCCAGGCATTGTTTCCTGTGTCCCATACATCTATCCAAACACACCTGTAGAAATAACCACTGACTGGCCATCCAAACCTCTGCTCTTCTGGGATTGCTTATTTACTGCCCTGTGAGGGTTAACTAGATGCCTTTTTAAGGACCAAGCTGAAATTGGTTGTTCATTAAAAATAAAAACTATAAAATGGACCCATCTGCATTTATTTCAAACACCATGGTAGCAACTTCCAGAAAGCCCTATCAAAGGCAGAATATGAAGGTATAAAGATGGTGGAGGTGATAGGCTCTCCCTTGAGATGTGTGGTGGTTAATGTGTAACCTCTTTAACAAGGCTCATGTGGCCTTGCAGCTATCACTGGTTCATAAACCCATGCTATGGAGCATGTGTTTGTAATAAGTCCACAGCTTTGCAGATAATCCATACTCCAAGGTTTAATTTCCTTTGGTTGAATACAAGCGCCACCACCAACTGGTAATCCTTCCCTAATGCAACTGGTGGGACACACCCAAGTAGTGGCTGGAGAAGACTTCCTTAGATCCCCGCTTGTTTAGCCTATTCTCAGCACACATACAGTTTTAGAGAGAGAGTGAAGTTAAGTAAGATCAAGAAAGAGGTGGAGAGCAGAGGGGTGGAGAGGAGAGGGAATTTAAGCTCTCCTTTTCTGAGGGGGTGACTGAGGTGGAGAAGCATGTCTTCCTCGTGTGGGTAAGACAGTGTAGCTTGAGATCCATACAGCTTGCTTCTTGTTTCACTTGTACTTATAGCTCCTTCATACATTGATGTTTTGGGGGATTGTCCATGTGGAGTGAATGGATTAGAAATGAGAGAGCATTGATTACAATAAAAATCTTACCAACAAATAAGGAAAATTTTGCTGTCTTAGAATTAATTACCTAACTGTTCCCTATGAGAAAAATAATAATTTTTGGAATTTGGATAACATAAAGCCCAGAGGTTAGGTGACTTGGGTAGTAGTGTACCTGGCTTAACAAATAACATTTTGAAGTGCTACCTTCCCCTAAGAGCAACAGAAGCCATCAGTTAAATAAACCAGCTGTTAAGTAAGAGCAAGAACAGGAGTGTTTGCACAAACCACCTTTACATTTTCTGATCCTTGATGAATGTCAGTTGGTTTGTGAATTATTAACTTTAGTGTGCATGAAGAAATTCGGGCTGCTTAAGTGTCGTGTATATTTTTACGTAAGAAAAAATAAAACTGACCACACCCTCAGCTGCTACCATTTTGGGCTCAGTACTTGCCAGCTTTCACTCAGCAGGTGTACTTAAAGCAGAGGTAGGAATGCTGGCCTCTCACAGACCACACATGCACCATATATCATAGCTTGCCATATGCCATTACATTCTGCTTATTAGGAAGGAAGCTAAGTGATTTGCAGCCTGTTGGCCGATAAGAGTGTGATGATCCTTGTCGGGCTGTGTTGAGTATCCAGTATTCGAGCGAGGAGTTTGGTAGGGATGGCTATCTAGTTGGGAAGAATTGTGAGTATGGGATCAGAAAAGTAGATTTAGTGAACCATAGGAAGTTGGCTTAAAAAGTCTGTTTAATATTACTTCCCAGCAACTTTGCAAGAGGGCTTTGGGGTAGGTTCTTTAATTTGTCACTGGAAAGAGGGCCATCTCTCTTTATTGCCTCAATTTCCTAGGCATGAAAACTCAACATTGGCCTCCTCAGTTAGCCACCACAGGCTGTCCCCTTGGAAGAAGCCAACACAACCCACTGAGGGGGCTGCATTTCAGCACCCATGTCAGAAGGCACTGAGGACTCTGAGTGATGGCAGGAGACCTGGAGGAATCCACTTGTGCCCCTGGTTTCCTCTGACCCCCTTTTCAGAGGTCCCAAAGGCCTCCTAAAGTTTATATTAATGGACCAGTTATCTCTTATGACTTTTAACCTGGAGAGGGGAATTGCATAGTGGCCTTTTTTTTTTTTTTGGAGGGAGGGAGGAAGACTCCATAAAGGGTGAAGGAGGAGGGAGTTTGGGAGAATTGGAGCTGACTAAATGGCTATGGAATGGCAAGTCTCCATCTAAGTTTCACATACCTTTGGCTATTGGTTGCTGGATTAACCCTGCGCTGCAAGCAAGTCACAATTAGAAATGCCTGGGTGTGGTCCTAGGGGTTCAGTTACTTGACTGCAAAGTCTGAGCCTTGGTCATTTCCAGTGCAGACAACATGCATGCCATGGGAAGGAAGAAAGCAGGCGCCTTTTTCCCTTTTCCATCTTGTCATTGTCCTTGGGTGCATGCCACTTGATACTGGCAGTTTTGTGTTACATGGTCCACTTTATTCTCAAGATGCCAGGATTATTGCTGACATAGACCATGGGCCCCACAGCCAGGCTCCTGTGTGGAATGGAAGAAAAGAAATGCAAGCTGTAAATGAATCTGTTTGGGGGCTTTGTAGTGGCAAATTATGTGAATGAGTGAATTGAAAAAGTGCCTGGTTTATACAATCATGAATACCTGGGCCTTAGATAAATATTGACCCCAGCAGTGTGACAGGCCTACCATTTGTCTCACACCCCTAGGAGTAAAAGAGTTTTTCTGAAGTGCCGTGACCTTATAAACCACCCTAACGAGTTTATGCAGGTGCCTTCTGCAGTAGCGTTTTTCTGAGAGTGGGTGGTTTTCTCTTTGTGCTTGTGCAAGCTTAAACCTAACCAAATCCAAACCTGCTTTGGCTTATCAATCCCGGTTGAGTTTGCTGCAAGTAAATGTGGCTGCCAGCACAGTTTTGCAGAGTCATGCTTGTGTGGTCATGCAGACCAGACCTGGGATTGGACAACCTTTGTTTGCTTTGATAGTATTTCAGAACTGAATGTGGTAGAACGGGGAGAAAGGAAAGCCAGCCTGGGGTCTTAGCTGCATGTCAGAGCTGAATGCCAAATCTAGCAAACTACGTCCCACTCTGAACCATACTTTGTTTGATCCCCTGTATCTCTGGGCTTGGAATTCACCTGCCCTCTAATTGAGGACGGTTTATGATGCCAGTTCTATTAGCGTGAAGTATGCAGAAACAAGTCACACCTTCTCCTCCCCTCAAGGTAGCATGCTTATTAGAAGTTGAGTTCTGATGGAGTTACTTGACTCAAGCAAGCTGAACACAGAAACTGTAACCAACTGATTTTTTCACATTACCTTTAATAAGGACAGAGGGTAGGAACTGAGGGTCAGGGGTTATGTGTTCATCAGATAACAAGTGTTAGGCAAAGAAGTGCTAGCTCTTTATAGGGAAGTTGCCCTGATGTAGCTGAACTCATCTGATGTCTGAGTTTGGTGTGCAAATCCATGGATGGGCCTTGATTTCCTGCCGAGGTGGAAAGTGGATGGCTCTTGTCTTTCTGAGCACACAGAGAGGATATGGAGTATCCAGAAGTCCATGCGATGTTTCTGAGGTCTCTGCAGCCTGTAACTGGGACCCCGAAAGGAGTCACTTATGATTGAGTTTTGTAGCGCTTTTAATTGCTGGTATTTACTTTGAAAACTGACTGATGTGCTGTAGGTACCTGTATTTATTATTTGGTTAAGGTATAGTTTAGCAAGTGGAATTTATTGCTAGGATCCACTCTTTAAGATGCATCTTTGGAAGTAAGTGACCTGGAACTGCAGACTCTCAAGAGATGGTGTGTGTGTGTGTGTGTAGAGAGGGAGGGAGAGAAGACATGAGTTCTTGGCTTTGGGATGCTGTGTGCCTGGGTGAAGGTAGATGTGGATTTTTTTTTTTTTTTTTTTTTTTAAGGAAGAAATGAAAGTATATTTGTGGCTCAGTCCTTTCCATGGCCAGTTTTCCATTTGACATAGTAAAATTGTAATCTGTTTAAGGATGGAGATCACATGCATCCTCTGATTCTCTGTACTTATAATTTCAGTGAAAAGGAGTTCCATACTGTAGTAGCAGAAAGCAGTCTGTAAAACAGTGCACACTGAAAGGCTGTGTAGTTGTTGCATCTTGACTTAGTATCTTTTCAGCCACTTCAGTAACCAGAGCCAGAAAAGTGGCCACGGACTGAGAAAACAGTGGAGACAAGCTTTTAAGTTACAGTGTTTCATGATGTCTCAGTATCATAGGAAGAAAAACATTGCCTTTTGGCTTCAGCTAGGTATTTCATGACATACACAAACTTAAAAATCCCAATGGAAGAATTGACAGAACAAGATCCTTTATTGATAAACTAGTGAATAAAGTCAAAGCTTTAACTGTTAGCCAGAAGGCTAACTTTAAAAACTGCACATTTCTTTAAAAAATAGCTAGAGACACTTGTGTGCCTTCCTATAACAGAGAGAATGTGTTTTTGAAAAGTTGTGGGTAAATTCAGTTTTTGAATTTGGTGGACTTCATAGCAGGGGTCTGGTTCTGTGTATTTGAGTGATCTTTTTTAACTGTTGAGGTAGTTGGGAAAGGAGGGGAAGATAAACATATGAGGTAATATTTAATATTTGAAACCTAGATGATGATACTGAAAACCTAGAAGAGAAGGTAGTATTGAGAACATGTGATCATATTTGAAGGAATCTTGCACTTAATATATTATAATGCAGAGAATTTTTTTATCAGCTTCCTAGATTTCAGATGGTTTGGGCTTCACATAGGCACATAGATGTTAGAGAACAGTGAGTAGTGGGTGCGATTTCAGTTGGAAAAATGAAAGGTGCATGTTAAGTCCCCTGGAAGCTGATAGGGGACACCAACACATACCTCTAGAAACCCCTGGTTTTCCAGGAAGGATTTTCCTTAAGAGCAAATCTTAGATTGGGAAGGTAATTGCACCCACTTTTGTTATTTGTCTTGTAAAATTTTTTGTGTGTGGGGAAGGGAGGAAAGAAATGCGGATAACACTAAGGTAAGCTGTTGTTTGTACAGATGTATTTGCTTTAAAAAAAGCACTTTCATTTCCTTCTTCCTCCTCTGCAAAGGGTAACTAGGCAACTTACTATATGTCGCTCTTTTGTAACCCAAAAGTGTATTTGCCTAAAATTGTCCTTCTAAACATTTTCATAACAATAAACCCTGACCATTACACATCCTGAACTGAGTTAACGTAGTTTTTTAATCTTTTGGCATACATTTCTGTAACATGAGATTTGTGTACCCTTATTTTCATTGATTGGATTATGTTAGAGAGTGAATTGTTGAAAATGAGGGTTAACAAGGCCTCAAAATGCCTTGATCCTTTCCTGGTTCTAGTAAACATCTAGACAAGAGTATTAGAATGGTGTATAATGACTCAGATGGAGGGGTGGGGAGGGGGTTATTGCTTGTTTTTAATATTTTAATGTGTGTCTGTTGTACTCAGGGGAAGTGATACATTATTGGAGGTTTCATTTCTGAGAATCCAGCGTCACTGGGGTAGTTTCCTTACCCCTTTATTCAGTGAGATCCTTGGTTGTCCCTTCTGCCAGAAAGACAGACTTGGGATCTGGCCACCCCATTCTTGTGACCAGGAGTACTTTTTATGGAGCTGTGTTAAAATAGTTATTTTCTCCTCCTATAGCGATGTTCCTCTCAGGGCTTTTCACTGTGGGCACAAAGTGTGTGAAATCACAGTATAAAGTAGAGAATCATTTCAGTGTGTTGGGACAGGAAATTGATCACAGTATCACTGCTGGCTGGCGATTGTGCCATCTTTACACAAATTCTGTTGGGTGACACATTCAGTCAAAAGAGGTGTTCATAAGATGTTGCTAGTTTGCAGCTTTCATGTGTAAATCCAAAGTTAATGAATTTTAAAGCTACATCATGCTTTTAATAAACACCCTTTATTTTACAATGGTGGTTTTACAGGAGGCTAATCTCCACATGGACATTTATAGGGGCAGAGGGGTTCAGGTGGAGGTGTGGGGAAAGAAAATCATTATGTGAGCAGAGAGGGGCACTGATGGACTTTACAAAGCACTTGGTGAACCCAGAATTCCAAATTTATCCCTCACTTCCTGTCCTGTTTGCCCGACTTGTTTTATCTACTACAGAAGTAAGAGTCACTGTTTCCTGCTTTACTAGAGCACGGTTTTCAGGTAGGGGAATCCTTCTTCACCCTTTCACTGAAGAAACTCCAGCCTCTGAGCATGTCCCTGGAGATGAGCACAGGTTCTTGCTGCACTTCCCATCTCCTCTGGGTCAGGCATGATAAGCCCTCTGCTCTCTGCTCCCATTGAAGCACCTGGTGCCTCAGGACAGGACAGGGGGGCCCTTGTTGGGGAAGAGGCTCAGGTCTGCAGAATGGCTGGGCTTTCGGGTCAAGATGAGCTGTGTGCTGGATGGTGTCCAGCAAGGGTGAAAGGATCCTATAGTGGAGGTGGAGTCTGGAAAGACCTGTAGAGCTTGAGGACTTTGGAAGGGCAGATTTGTGATCCCTTTTTGGAGATGATAAGGTACAGAATAGGTGATCACACCAGGGATCATTCCCTCCTCCCCCTGCCCATTCCCAAGTCTCCCGCAAAGCCACTTCTCTAATAGTCATACCAGATGGTGCCTGGAGGCACCTCTTACCTGCTGAGGTGGTCATGGTGGTGTTCCCTTTGCAGCAGGCCTGTGAGAGGGTTAGCCTGTGGCCAGCAGCTATTCCCTGTGCAGACTCCCCACCAACTGCAGAGCTGCTGCGGCTCCTGTGCTTCCTTCTGATTAAATTAATTTCTCTTTAGGGGTTAATGATGCACATACCATATTTAATGAGAGACTGTTATGGGAAATTTGTGGGTTCCCCACAGGACCACCCCACATCAAGCATGAGAATGCTTAAACAACAAAATTACATCACACTCGATTACTTTGTCTTTCTTTAGCCAAAATTTTAGTTTGGTAGGAATAACAGATCCTAGAATATCCTATTTGAAGGGATGTTATAAAAAGCAAATGCTGATTGCTTTCAGTGATGGTGGGCCTCTGGACTGTTATAGTCAAAACTAAGTAGTTGAACAAGGAGATACTCTGCTTCTGTGGAAATCAACTTTAATGGCCCAGAAGATTAATGCTTATGAGGGGCCTGGCACTGAGACTTAACTGACAGGTAGGCTGTGGCTCTGAAGACATGCGACTCTGGCTGCTCTTCTCAACTTAGCCCCCAAACTGCTTGTGTCTTGCTCCTCTCCTTTCTAGGAGGTCCTAACTTTTTGGCTTTTTTTTTGTTCTTTTGTTTATTTGTTTGTTTTAAAACACGTGTGCCTTATTTAACATTTCTATCCCTATTTCCTGGCACTCTTTCTCAAAAACCATGTTCTTTTCCTACTCTTCCAGTTTTAGCTAAGGTTTTAATTTTTTTGATAAACCATTCTTATCACAACTGATCTTCCCTGCTCTGAACACCATCTGGACTCGGTGGTATGCATACCAGGAATGACCAGCTCAGGTGCTTACAGGGGCCACACAGATGCTGCAGCACAGTAAAGAGGGCGTGGTGGAACAGTATGCAGAGAGGTCTGTGGTCACCTGGAGTGCTTTCCAGAGAAACTGAAACTTTTATTTCTTTGGTGAAAATCTTAGGTTTCTCTAGACACACTGTTCAGTCACAAACAAACAAATTTCCCTAAAGCCCAGCTTTGACTCAAGAGCCACCAATTTGCAACTGCTGGCCTGCCATTCACAGATGCTTGCCACATTAGACCCTTTGGCTGTCATTGTTTGGTGGAGTCTTATCTGATCCATAGGTTGTAGACTTAAGGTCATGGACTATTTCTTCTGATCTGTGTCAGAACTTATCAAAGCACAGTATACATTATAGAAAACCACTCAATTATTGGTTGTGAAATTTGACATCTGCAGGGCGCTAAAGGACAAGACTTAGACCTGTATTCAAATTAACGGTGGGCCGGGGTAAGATGTGTGAACTATTAAGTCAGAGAGACACATTGAGACCAATGGGATCGCTGAAGCAGGCATGGTGACTCCTCTCAGGTAATGTCTTAAGCATCAGAATTCAGAGACCCACGCTGATTTCTATAACTGATTTTTAGGAGTAAAAGTAGGCGGTGACTCTGGAGTCCTTATGTGGTTGGTGTGTAATACCTTTTCTCTTGAGTCATTTGTATGTCTCATTTGCATAGAGAATTATCTATGAAACGTTTTCAGAAATTGAAGTAACTATGACTCATTACTGACTTTCTTAAATATACCTGGCCAAAAGCTTACAAAATGAGCTGTATGTATCAAGTTAATATCTGAAAGATTTTTGCCTTTTATTATTTACAGAAAGTGTTTCTTTTCCCAAGCCTCAGTTTTGGGAGTATGTGGCTGGCTTAGCTTACTGAAGAGCGATGGCAGCACATTCAGAACCTTCTCCTGAGTGAGAATTCTGGGGCGAGGAAGCCAGAGGGATGATTCCAGTTTAAGATACAATTTCATTCTTAGTATAAGCCTGTACTATTCATTATTACAGGCTATTTAGTTGTGGCGCTTGATTAATAAGGGGAAAACATTGCAGTAGAAAAATGATACATCTGATATTCTAGATGTTAAAAGACATCTCTTATTCTCATAAAACCTTATAATGTGGGTGTATGGAACATACTGTGATGATTTTATTGAGACTTGATGTGTACTGCACATAATTCCTCAGAAGGTAAAATTCAGCAGAAACAGCCTTCAAAGCGTAAGAGATTAAATAACTTTTACAGAGTTGTATGTTCTTCCTCACTCACACCTCTTGAAGTTTGAAAGAACTCTCTTTTTCTCAGTTGGTCCTAAGCAGGTTACTCCTTTTAAAAATGGGTGGCAAATAGTTCAGTTTCTGAGGTTAGGAAGAGATGTTCATCTGCACATCAGAGAAACAAGAGGTTCCCAGGCTAGTCCTAGACACCTCAGTAGTACTCAATAGTTGGGTCATTGGATTGTTTCACACTTTTTTTTCCAGCTGTATTATTCAGTTTAGCAAGCATCTTCTGAAAGCTTAAAATATGCAAAGTGTGGTGACGTTTAGGAGTCCAGACAAGGCTGAGTAATGGGAAATAGCCTGGCCTGGAAACCAAAATGAATATGGAAACCTCCTTCCCCAGGGAATGCTTGTCATAGATTTAGGACCAGTTCCTTCCACTGTGAATTATGATTCCTATTAGTGTTGGAAATATAGCCATGTGCTGTGCTGCTCTTCCCAGCAAGAGGTTTTGTCTGTGTTGTTGGTGATCCTGTTTTTCATGATGAGTGCTAATTATGTTGTCCAAGGACATTGGGGTTATTTCCTCACTACAGCTTACTCAAAAGCAAACGGAACTTTTTATCCCTCGGCTTCCAAGGAGTCAATGAATTATTGTTTGCCAGACTTGAATAGCCTTTGCCAAGTTTATAATATGTGGTTCTGGTTGTAATCCAGGAAGATACTGGTCAGATTATGTAAATGCTGATTAAGCCTATAGAATTACACTCGGAGGACTTTTTTTTTTTTTTTTTTTTTAAATTAAGTATGTCTTCCTAGTGAATTGGGTTTTCCAAGGCCCTTTCCTCTGTAGGGATGGTTAAGAACTTTGTGCTCCTGAAAGACATGGACTAATATCCATATCCATCTTCTACCACATTTTTAAACAAAAGCTCTTGAATTATTGAAAAATTCAAATTTATTGTTAAAAATCCAAGTTTCTCCAACAGTTGCCATTTCACTTCAAATATTTGTTAATGATTTCATGATTTAGAAATATTTGTTGATGATCTCATGGCTTAGAGCAGTTTACTAGACATTTCAGTGACGACAGAGTTGTCCTCTGCGTGGTGCAGTATGGTGGTCAGTCCCCCATGTGGCTGTTGAACATGCGCCAGTGCTAGTGTGACTGAGAAACTGAATTCCTTAGTTTTATGTAATCTTAATTTAAATACAAGCGTTGGTAGCTGGTGGCTAGTGGCTACTGAATTGGACAGCACAGGTTTACGTTATGATGGGGATTTCTCAGCAATTTAAAGCCTTAGCTCTTCTAGTTCTGTGGGTTTGGGGCAGGGGCCTCGTGAGGAAAACTGCTCAGCAGGCAGATTGTGTTGTGCACTGTTAAGCAGTTTACTTTTCAGACCCAGATAAAACCTGGGTAAAACTTGAGCTGTTCTCAGCAGACGTGCCTCATGTATGTGCTGCAAAGGGTGGCCTGACGGTCATCTTTCAGCAGATTAGCTGAAAGAATATCTGTGTTTGGGCTCAATTGTTCAAAGATTTGTGCACTCTTTGTACAAGAACAGGGAAAATTTGTGTTATGACAGTGGCTGACAAAATGTTTAATGAAAGCTGCAATTGGCAGTAACTAAATTCCCTGAGGTTTCTTTCTGCTCCTCTTTGCTACTGAAAGGTACAGAAATGCTTTTGACAGCATCTGTCCTGCTGACAGATGAATTGTTTTGACAGGAGAATCTGAAACCTTCAACTTAAGACACATTCAGATGTCCAGCTGGGTAAGGGCTGATCATGTTTGTAGAAATAAGTGAGATGCTTTAGATTTGTGTGCATGTCAGCTGCTACCTGAAAGCAAGTCCTCATTAAAGTTTTCTCACTGATTAACAATTTGATTATTGTTGAGAACTAAGAAGAGAACTCATTGAAAAGTAATGTCGGTAAGCATAGCAGTCAAAGGGTTAAAAAACTTTATTTAAAAATTGTGCTGGAAAAACTAAACCAATGTTAATAGCATTATTCACAATACCCAAAAGATATAAACAGTCCAAATGTCCATCACCTATTGAATGGATAAACACAATGTGTGGGCACAGGCACAGCATGTACACACACACGCACGCACGCACGCACGCGCGTGACTATTATTTAGCCCCGAAAAGGAAGGAAGTTCTCAGATGTACTACAGCATGGATGAACCTTGAAGACATGATGCTAAGTGAAATAAGCCAGTCACGAACAAATATTGTATGCTTTTACTTATAGGACGTATCTAGAGTTGTCACATTTCGTAGAGACAGAAAGTAGAATGGCAGTTGCCAGGCCTGGGGGGTAGAGGGAGGGGAAGATGGGGGGTTAGTGTTTACGGGTATGTACTAAATTTCAGGAAGAAGATGAAAAAGTTTTAGGGATGGATGATGGTGGTTGTTGCACAACAGTGTGAATGTGTATTGAATTGTACACTTTTAAAATGATAAATTTTATGTTATGTATATTTTCCCAAATCAAAAAACATTATGATGGCAGTAGTGTCTCCCTGAAATGAACAACCAAGAAAATGCCTCTGAGAATTTTACTTCAGATTACATTCATGTAGGAGAATACAGTAAATATTTTCCACATTTCCTGGTAAAGCAATTGATGATCAACAGCTTGTGCCAGGTCACAGGACTAGTCACTTCCCAGACTTAAAAGCTCTGGCTCAGAAGTAGAAGCTGTTCCAGGGGACTTGAGCTTCAGCCTCTATCTTCTCTCTGTACTTGCTATAGATGCTCCCAGGGGAGAATTACCCTTTAGAGCCAGCCTGCTTGACACTCATTTGTTGGTACATGGCTTTTCATTGAAAGCTGAAATGTCATCACATTCAGGCTGGCCCAGTGAGAGCTTTAAATTTCCACTTACAAGTATTGGGTTGGCCAAATGTTCATTTGGTTTTTTCCGTAAGATCGCTCTAGTAGTACTTAATTGTCTTTAACTTTATTCAAAAAATTTGTTAGATTGTATTGTGACAGCTGTCATATCAGTGTGCCTTAAAAAAAAATTGGTGAACTTTTGTGTAGCCATTTTAATATTTAAAATGGAAGAAAATAAGCAACATTTTTGGCACATTATGCTTTATTATTTCAACAAAGGTAAAAACTCAACTGAAACGCAAAAAAAAAAGTTTATACAATGTAGGGAGAAGGTGCTATGACTGATCGAATGTATCAAAAGTGGTTTACAAAGTTTCATGCTGGAGATTTCTCACTGGATAGTGTGCCACAGTTGGGTAGACCAGTTGAGGTTGCTAGTGATCAAATTAAGACATTAATTGAGAACAATCAACATTATACCATGTGGGAGAGAGCCGACATACTCAAACACCCAAATCAGTAAAGTTATTGGTAAAAATGAAAAATGTGTCTTTTACAGAAAAAAAAAATCATACAGACTTTTTGGCCAACCCAATATATTCAACTTCATTTCTGCTTACTGGGATCTCAGTGTTAGGTCCTGATACTGTTTGGCTTCTTGATAAGACCAGCTTGTGGATGACCCTTTTTAAGTAACCTCAAGTGGTTTCATTCCAGATAGTTTAAAATAAGGCTGTCAGTTAATTGCCTAAGACCCAGATCCTGTGACCCCAGCTCCATCCCGGCTACTATACAGTATAAGCCAGAAATAAGTCATTCATTTTGAAACGAATAGTCACAAGAGTCAGTGGTCTAGATGAGAGGTTGAAAACCAGTGGTCCTCAAGCCAGATGTGAGCTGCAGATATGTTTTGTTTGGCGTATCTAGGGTTACTTTTTTTTAAGAATTGGAAAGATTTCATGTAAGAATTCCAAGTTTGAGCTTCTCATGACAATGGAGAAGACTGGTCTGCCCTGGCCTTGTGTCCAGAGATCCAGAAGCAGATGCCCCTTTAGATGGGCAGGCGTAGACAGGCACTGCTTTGCTGGCCTCTTCCCACTCTTGCAGGGTGACCACCCACATTCTTTGCCTGCCTTCCAAATGCTTGTCTTTGTGCTGTCTGAGTCTTTCTCTGATGTCTCCTCCAGCTCAACACCTTCCATAACCTATAATGATACAAATGTTATAGTCATTGCAAACTTACATATCTCTAGACCCAGAAACAATATCTCAGCCCTCCCTTTTATGAAAATGTACTCAAAATAGAAGACAATTTCAGTCTATCTGGTCCTTATTCTGATGTGGGTGAATTCTCTCCATTTGTGGATTTTCTTTTCTGAGTCTAACCTGTTGATTTCTGTGTACCTCTAAGTGCAGATAGGCTCACACTTGACTTCAATATTTTTTAAAAATTACCATTTTCAATTTTTTTATAGTAACATAATTTCTGGATAAATTGCTCCTTATTCAGGCTGTGCCCTGAATACAGATATACTGTTATGTGCAAGTGTAGTTGGACTTTATTTAGGTGAATGTCGAGTTGGCAGTGAAATGACTATCAGCTCTAGGTTAGGATCAATTGGAATGTCTCTGGAGTAAGTTTAAAAGGTAGTTGCCACTTATGTGACACTGTGCCCTTAAGAGCTAAACTTGAAATTTATGATTAATAGCACAGTTAATTGACAGTAATGCCAGTGGAATTAATAGCTGAAATGAAAATTGTTAACCTCTTCAGCTTCCATGGGACTGGATATATTTTGGTGTCAGGGAGCAAGGTGCAATGTGCAAGACGTTAGGGCCCAATTGGACCACATCTGTGTGGATTCTATTCCTGTGAATTAACCTAGTCTGGGCTGAGGATGTGATCTGAGATGCTCACCTGACCACACATTCCCCATATAGCTGCGTGTGCTGGGGAGAGGGATGTAATTGTGAATAATTGTGACAGGTGCATCATCTCCAGAAGGCTGCTCACATGTTCGGCTTTCACTTCCTTTGGTTAACACCAACCATGAATTTCTTCTCTACTGTGTGATTTATCACTGCCAATATTTGTTCATTGATAATAGGAATGCCATGTTCATAGTATAGCTTTGTGATTAGAGTCTTATAGTGTTCACTTTCTCAACAGTTCCTTCAACTTTGACTAGACATGTGAGTGATTTTTACTTTTAAGTTCTGTGCTGACAGGATTTCTCAACCTCTGAGTATTACTGTTGACACTTAGGGCTGGATAATTGTTCTTAAGGGCTGTTCTGCTCATTATAGGATGTTAGCAGTGTGTCCTGGCCTCCACCCATCAGAGGCCAGTAGCCACCCACCCCCTTCCCTGCAGTCGTGACAGCTAAAACTGTCTCCAGACATTGCCAGATGTCATCCCTGATTTGAGAACCACTGATATTTAGACAATGAAGGGTCATTCCACCACGCCCCTCTTTTTCTTTACTCCTGCTTGATGTTGTTTGATACTTTAATAAGACATTAATTTAATAGTGCCCTTTAGAAGAGCCTTGGACTTGATATGGTGTGAAACGTTTGGAACAGCATACTCTAATGTAGGTAGAGGACTGACTCAGAATTTCTTTCAAGTTGCTAAATGGTGAAATGATATTAAAATTCATTTGAGTTTAGTAGACCTCAGGTAATTTGAGATTTTCACAGTGACTTGTTTATGGATGCAAGTGTCAGGAGGTATATCTGTAAATTTCAGTGTCAACAAGGTTACTTAAAATAATGCATGAGTTAGGGCAAACGTTATTTTGTTTGGGGAGGGGAGTAGAAGATCCCTGAATTTTGAGTATTTTGAAATGTTAATTCAACTGTTTTTTTTTTTTCCCCCTCTTCCTTTCCCAGAAACCTGAGCTACAACAGACTTTCTGAGATTGACCTTTCCGGGTTTGAGGACTTGCCAAATCTACAGGAAGTGTGAGTGCTTTTCCCCAAACCCCTGGGGGGTTGGAGGGCTAGAGAGCTTCTGGGGAAAACCATCTCCTAGTGCAGCAGCATCACCCCTGGATCAGCAGTCTAAGCCTGTTAGAAGGAACCTCTGTGTTGAGGCTGTTGGTGACAAACGTACTGCTCACTCAGCTCTCGCTCACTGCAGCCCATCTCTTCTTCTTAGGCTTAAGTGGTGGGTGTGCTACAGTCTGGTAGGTATGGACTTACTGGAAATCCCAGGAACATGATAGGTGTAGCAGAGTCGTCCCCTCCCTTGTGGGAAGCCCTGTGGACCAGCTGGGTTAACACACCTCAATGGTACTTCTCCACAGTTCAGGGGGAACCAGCCCCACCCTGCTGTTTCCCAGGAAACAAAGGTACAAGAGAGCAGACAGTAAAGGTTTGTGTTTCCTGTCCCATCTCCAAATAGAGCTAGGCATTGCTTCCTTCTTCTTTTTCATGTAAAGAATTCTTTTAAAATGGATGTTAGGATTATCAGGAATATTAGTACCACAGTGACTTTAGGACACTTTACCATAGATCATGCATACCCACTGCAGAAAATTTGGAAACTATAGAAATATGTTAAGACTAATTAATTAAAATCACCACTATTATCACCGGGACATAACCGTTGTAAACACTTAGTGAAGAACAAACATTTCTATACATACAATTTTGGCATCAGACTGGATGCAGCAATCCAAGCAGCACCCTGCTAAGCCTTTGGTGAATACTACCTCATTTCATCTTCAAACCACTGCTATGACTGATATAAATTATTTTCTTTACAATAATTTTCCCCACTTTACAGAAGAGGAAATGGAAGCTAGGAGAAGTTAGGTGCACTTGTGCAGTGTTACGTGGTTGGTAGACCTGAGAGTTGAACTAAATCCATTTGACTCCAAATCTTAGGCATTTAACCCTGAAGCTACAGTGCCCTAAATCCCCACATCCCTCATCTTAATTTACAACATTCAGTTGAAGATTTTTTAAACACAGAAAATCCAGTGTTTATCAACTAATATCACTCTTCCTATACCAATCTTCTCTTTCTAGGTAAGAGTATTTCCTCTTACTCCTCTAGACCTCTTTTCCAAACCCACACAGTCCTCCAAGTTAAGCCTCTTTTCTCCCCTCACAGCTTGACTTTTCTCCCTCCCCTATCATTTATAGGCTGGGTGAGGCCTGGCCCCATCCTGTGTTCCTTCTCTTTTGGGTGGGACTTCTCTCCTGTCTCTGCTAATGCACTCAAGGTAGGTTGGCCACGCTAGTCATTATGCTAAGCACTACGCTCCTTATAGTCACTCATTCTTTTTTTGGACATTCAAGGGAACCAAGGTGTGGAGAACTGGCCAGAACTGCACAGCTTGTGGGTGGTAGACCTTAACCTGCATTCCCAGTCTCGCTCCTATCCCGTGTCCTCTATGGCAGCACTATCATCCTGAGTGTGGGAGTCGTAAAGGCAGGGATTGCATAATTTGGATACAACACGGTCTAGTGGGAAAAGCACACTCTGTGGTAGTAGACAGACCTAGGTCGAAGTCTAGTCCTGTCCCTTACCAGATCTGTCCTTGGACAAAGTTACTTAGCGCCTCAGTGCCTCCCTTCGCTCTTCTACAGCATGGACATAATAACACATTGTTGTTATTGCTGTAATTGTTAATTGGATGTGATGCCCAGGCCTTGTACATGGGAAGGACTCACTGAAGGTTATTTCTCTTCTGCTATTTTCTAAACGCATAGCCACCCAGGCTGGGTTCATTGTTAAAAAACAAATTCTTGAGGGCTGATAGGTTGAACCTTTTACCACTGTGACTGCCTGCAGTCCCTGGTGTCACACTGGGGTGGGGGGGAGGGTAACGACACAAATTCCTTGGTGCCCAGAGTAGTGGAACTTCCCACTGATAGGAAGTCTAAGTAATACCTGGTGAACGCAGAAAGAGCCTGTCGGGAGTGAGAGGTGGGGAAGTATATGGAAGAAAAATATGTTGACAGACAGTTGCTTCTAAATTAACTGGGCTCAGGGTTTCCTAGGACCTGTCAGTTCTTCTGAACCCTGCCAGAGCTGTGCGAGTATAGAAACCTCAGCAAGGGGAACCACAGGCTGACAAGCAGCAGGCGGTGGTGTTTTATTTTGAAGGCTGGGACCACAGAACACTGTGGGCTGGTTCGACAGAAGTGAGCCTGCTGGAGGCTCTTAGAGGATATGAGGACATTTGCACAGCTGCTGCTGGGCCCTGTGGGCTTCACTGCCCATAGCTCTGAGGAAAGCCCACCAGGAGGGCTTCCAGCCAGCATCCCAGATGGCTAGGCTCCTCTGTTAATAAGAGGGGCTATTTATACCATCCTCTTTGATAACCGCCCTAGGATCATATTACAGCTGCCTGGCCCAAGAATGCTTAGTTGGGTGCTGCTGTGTGCTTCCCAGAGCCATTGACCTAAAATGTTCCTGCAGGTGGTGGGGAGACTCTAATGGGCCCTGCCTTTGGGTATTTCTGGTTCACCCTCTGTGTCTCAGGCCTGTGCTCTCCAGTGTGTGTGTGTGTGTGTGAGTGGTGTGCTGTTTAAGAAGGCCTGGAATGACGAGGGATGTCATTTTGAGGCACTGCTTTTTGACTGTGAATTACCACTACCTGCTAAGCATTTACTCTGTATCTGGCTATATCCTAAACTATTAGGTCTAATTATTTCAGCTGGATCCTTCCAAAAACCTATGAAGTTAATACTTGGAGGAGGAAACTAAGGCACAGTAAGGTTAAGTGACATGCTGAAGACCATTCTATTGGTAAGGGTTAGGATTGGGGTTGAATGCACCCAGGTATATCTGATTTAAAAATCCGAGCTGTAAAACTCCCTCCTAATAATTCCTAGTGCTCTATAAAAGTGCCTCAGTTTCTTCTTTTAAGGCGGGGTGATCATTTAGTACCTTCCTCTAAGGTTGACCTGTCATTCATTGAGACATACACAAAGCACTCAGCTCAGAGCCTGGCACAGAGGAAACATTTGTTATTATTATTGCTTCTGATTGAAGTATCAGTATACTAAAACGTCTGTATCTGGCCATCTGGTATACCAACTGTATGTTATAAAGTCTTGCCAGTTATTTAGTATGCATTATTCTCCAGTAACTAAAAGCACTAATAATAACGGTTATTGATTAAGTGGCCCTGGCTCCAAAGCCTGTGTTCCTACTTATTATTGATGACTTGCTCCCTTTTAAGAAACAAAACTAACCAAAGTCCTAGCTTCCTGCCCAACTTTGACTGTTATTAATTGCAGCTCTCTTTGTGTTTGGAAACAACTAAAGTGTCTATGAATAGTGGAATGGCTAAATAAATTATGGTTCATTTATACTGCTCATGCCAGCAGAGGAGTACTCTGCAGCAGGTTAAAAGAATTATGGAGATCTTTAAGATGTATTACTAAGGGAGAAACTGTGGAACAGAACAGTCTGTATAAGACACAAGCATTTTGTGTAAAAGAACAACATGTGCATTTCTAGTAGTTGGCAGCAGGAGCTTCCTCTTGGAGGCAAACCAGAGGGCTGAAGTGCAAGGAAGCTTTATTTTTCACTATATGTTCTTGGTATTCTCTATTGAAAGGGTTTGAAAATTTTACTGTGTGCTAGTGTCAGCTACTCAGCAAGTAATAAATAAGGCAAACAACAACAACAAAAAACAACCCAAAGCTCTGTAACCCCAAATTACTCCTTGGGTTTGTTTTTTATTGTTTGTTAAAGTCTAGTTTGATTGGGTAATAATAAAGTACTCTAAAGTGGCTTTTGTTTTTTTTAAACATTTTGCATCTTGCAAAATGTAAAAACTTCCTTTAACTAACTCAAGTAAATGGAAGTTTCAGAGAGAGCTGAGGGCCCTGAAGGCCAAACTCAGAAAGGCCCATGTACAGGCTCTGCCCTGGGTTCAGGTGGTCCATGCTGCCCATTTGCCTTATTCATTACCTCTTTCAGCTCAGGTGGGCCACTGTTCCAACTCATGATTCAGTTATAGAAGCTAAACATTGAAAGGATTTTTAGGGCCTTGGATGGAAGCAAATCTAGGGGGAGTCTGAAGGGTAGATTTCATGAAACATAGTCTTAAATTCCTGCCATGTTCTTATTCGTGGAGACTACAAACTTCCCCAGGGCCCTTTCCCTCCAGCTCTGGCTGTGCTATTTTTGACCAGTCTCTATTTCAGTCTGGCAAGTTGGTTATGTCACAGAGCCAGTTTGGCCTTCACTGCCTTCTGAGGATAATATTCTTGTTTCAGAAGAGAACAGGGCGAACAAAGAAAGCCACACTGTGGAACTAACAGACATACATTTAGCTAGCAGTTCTTTTTTTGTAGACGTGATCGAGAAGGAAGCTGGCATGCAGTCCTCCTTTGTGCTCCAGCTGTCCTCCCTGTAAATCAGGCAGCCATGTGCAGATAGGAGCCTGTGCTTTCTGCCTCCATCTATTGGCTTGGGGCTGCTGCTTCAGACAAAATGCTGTTTATCTTGAATGCTGGTCTGCTGCACTTGTACTCTCTGCTTCCAGCAGTTTTGTCAAGACCTGATGCCCCTTTTCCTTACTCATTTATTTCTGTGAACTTGGGTGGAGCAGCTTGTCATATCATGCGTGCAAGAGGGCTGGCCTAAGACCAAGCTCATTCAGCAAAAGTTCCCCTGCAGAGAAGTCCATACTGTCTGTTTCAGGTTTAAGTCAAGTCAGATCCTAAGCAGGCTGAAACACAGCTGCCATGTTACCTAGGGGATTAGAAACTTTGCACTTGCAGGCCTTTTCACTTGTTGGTCTCCTGACTTGGATTGCACTTGGGTTCAGCTCTTATCTATAACCCTGGAGTAGTGACTTGAAGTGAAACTTGAGTTAGCGAACTTACGTGTAAGGCAGAGAACAGTAGTAGTAGTACTTGGTACCTAACTCAGGGTTGTGATAAAGTTATGTAATGCATGTCGAGTGGTTGCTGTAGTTATAAAGAAATAGAGGGTGATGGTTAAGAATCTAGACTTCGGGGCTAGATTCCCAGGGCCACTGCCACTTACTGCTAGTACCCATCATCAAATTATTTAACCTCTCATTGTTTCAGTGTCCTCATTGGTACAGTGGAAATGTTCATGGGATCTACCCTCTAGGGGTCTAAAGATGAGTTAATATTGGGTTGGCCAAAAAGTCCGTATGATTTTTTCTCTAAAATAAAAGACATGTTTCATTTTTACCAAAAACTATTGATTTCGATATTTTGAGTATGCGGGCTGTCTCCTGCGTGGTATAATGGTGATTGCTATCAATGTCTCCATTTAATTGCTGTCAACTTCAACTGGTCTACCCGACTGTGGAGCATCATCCAGCAAGAAATCTCTAGCATGCAACTTTGCAAACCACTTCTGACACATCTGATCAGTCACAGTACCTTCTCCATACACTGCACAAATCTTTTTTTGCATTTCAGTTGCATTTTACCTTTCTTGCAATAATAAAGCGTAATATGCCAAAAATGTTGCATATTTTCTTCAGTATTAAAATGGCTCCACAAATATTCACCAACTTTGATAAGTTTTTTAAAAAATGCGCACTGATATGACAGCTGACACGGAACAGTCTAAGAAAATTGTTTCAAGTGAAGTTAAAGACAACTAAGCACCACTAGAGCCATCTTATGGAAAAAAACAAGCAATGTTTTTTGGCTACCCAATACATTGAAAAGCTCTCAGAGCTGTGCCTGTCATATAGTAAGCCCTCAATAAGTTGGCTACTGCTGTTAAACTATTACTATTAATTACCACCATCTGTGTTTTAGAATAAATCTCTAGGAAATGGAGAGTTTTGAAGTTTGCTCTGATAAGATCTGAGGATCTTTTTTAGTGATAAGTACATTGATGGTAACTGTGAAAATTTATTAGTAGATTCAGACTTATGTAGCAGAGTTTTCAATATCTTTGTACCAAGATGTGAAATGGATCACTGCAGGCCTAGAGGATAGAAAAGGTGAAGCAGAAACAATCTGATTTAGGTGAAGTCAGATAAGAGACTGTTAAAGTAATTAATTGTCTACTTCAGCACACAAACAAGGGCGCTTTAAGTAGAGAAAGGATTTGCCACATGATAAGGATCTGCTTTCTCTTTGCCAGATGCTGCAGTCAAGAAGCTGTTGAAACAGACATTCTGTATCCCATGTCCCAGTAATTGCCAAGCTTTATCTCCCAACTGGCTGTGGCATTAAAGAAAGCAAATGGGATAATTCAAGGCCTTTTACTTTTTTTTTCTATTCATTTCTATAAAAGATGGCAGACAATCAGTTTATTCTGTTGAAGCAAATGCTAGCTGTATGCTTACCTGAATACAGCCGTCCTTTTCGTGGCCTTATCTTCAAACAGTGACAAGATGATCTACGTAAGACATACTCCCTTAAAAGAAATGAGACTAAGATAACCCAGCTTTATCCCTTTGATTCTGCACCTCAGATACAATTTCTTTTCAGCCTGTCACTTGGCAGAAAGCCTGATCACTGTGATTTGGCTTTCTTAAGAATTTTTGAGCTAATTTCACAAGTCTGATTTTGGATTCTCTTCCCAGATTTGGAAATACATGTCCATGTAAGGAGGTCAGATTGCAGAGCCTCTGGGGGCAGCCCGGGTGAGCATGTTTTGGTTTGCGGGCTTCACCTTCCACCAAAAAATGTGAACTCTGGAAATACAGATGTATAGTGTTCCAGGAGGAACAGAGCTTGGAGAGAGAGCATCTCTGGTTTGTGGAGAATTTTCGAATGTCTTCGTGCAAAAATGTATCTATATGTATGTATTCCTGGAAAATGTGTCTGGAAGCTCCATCAGAGTTCACAGAAGCTGGAATCTCAAATAGATGAGAGTCTCCAGTCCAGCTCCCTTGTTATCACACAGATGAGGCATCAGAATAATTGCCCCACATGTCCAAGCCCCTGGGAAACTCACCCATGTGTTTCTCAGCTCTGGGTCCCAGCATGTTGCCCTCTGACGAGGGCAGAGCAGCAGTTTGCAGACCATAGTGTCCTGTTGTGTGCAAACATCTAGAAGGGATGTTCTTTCCTCCTCAGATCCTTTTCTGACTCTTTCAGCCCACAAGGAGAACTCTTCTGGTTGGTCTTGGGGCACTTTGTTCTGCACTTTGATCTTGGTCTGTTGTCACTCTTCCTTGTCTGTTAGTCTTGATTTCTAAGTTAGATTGGAAGCTCCTAGAAGACAAGAGACACTCCCTGAGTGTTAATATCTAAACCATGGATGTGATAGTTTTTGTGACCACACATGACTTCTTTCCCTTTAAGAACTCTCTTTTAAATTCATCTTTTATTCAACATTACCATGGTCAACTCAGCATTGTTTTTCTGATTTCCCTTTTTTGTATATGATTTCAAACTATGAATTAAAATGATGTAAGTGATTGATTCTTTGTGTTGTTACAGGTATCTCAATAACAATGAGCTGACAGCCCTGCCATCCCTGGGCGCTGCTTCACCGCACATCGTCTCTCTCTTTCTGTAAGTGGTGCATCTGGGGACTCTGGGCTGGGTGGCAGGGCTTTGCTATTACCTTGCTGACATTTGGTGATGGGAAACTGTGTTCCTGTGCTTAGTGATGAAGTATGGCTGTTTTTTCATGTAGCCCTAACGATCCTGACAAATACCTTGCATGCTGTTTTGGGGTTGGTAAGAATTTAAACTGAAAGTTTTGCCTCTTTCCTAATTTGCAGAGAAATTGGTCTTTTTAATGCTCAGAGAATTAAATTTCTTGGGTGAATAAACTGGAGTTAAAGGAAACTGTGTGAATTATAAGACCACAAGCTCGTCTTTGTGCCAGTGAACTTGGTAACATGATTCAGCTCCCTTTTATGGCTTTAAAAAAGAAAATACCCTAGACCTTGAAAGTTAACATAAAGTAATGAATTATTTGTCATGGTCAACTTTGAGACAGGAGGCAACCTGCTGATTATTATAGACGAACACTGGAAATGAAAAAGGTGCAGAGGGACTTAAGTGAGAAAGGAAGGAAGGAAGCCATGGGGATGTTATTGCAGGAGCAGGTGAGAGGAGGCCCTGTGCTTCAGCGGTCAGGCAGGGGTGCTTGCTTGTTTTAAAGTCACCCAGGAGTTTTCCAGATAAACCAGTCGTGAGTCCAGCAACTCTCAACAGATCCTATTTGCAGGTTCTTCAGCAGAGCACCTCGCTCTCCATGATGAATTTCCTGTTGCCACTTCAGCCCTGCATATTTTTATTTGATTTTTATTTTGCTGGCATTGTAACTCATTTGCTGACCTGCGTATATCTTTTCTTGACACTGAGGCTGGGCAGGCTGAGTGCTGGGACTTGGCAGCAAGGCGCCATCCATAAGACTGCCGGCGCTGTGTGCAGATCTCCGGGTTTTGCTGGCAACGGGCTATGTTCAGGAGGTACTCATGCTTGCAAACACAGTGTTTCAGGCTTAATTCTTTAAAGACACTTGTGGGGATATAAAACAGGGGTTAGAACTTTGGTCCAGCTCTGTGTCCTGGACAGACAACTTCATGTCTTTGAACCTCATTTACAGAATGTGTTCTTGACCTGTTTACATGCAGGGAAAGAGAGGCTGAGTTTGGGGGGAGTGGGATGTCTGTGAAGTTCCTGTGTTGTCATAGCACATACCAGGTGTTTGACAGATGGTGGCTGCTGCTTCTGGCTTGTGACTAGTTGTCACACAGCCTCTTGTGCTTGGGTATGATCTCACTTCTAGGGCTACAGGAGGTGTGCTTTAGTCTGTGTTCCTGTGAAGTGTTGAAGTAGAGGCTGTGGCCCTTTGTCCCAGGTAGTTCTGACTTTCTTTTTGTGCCCATTCAGCCTGTGTGCCCAGCATGGGGGAGGTGTTTAATTACTGGCTAAATTAAATGAGTTACTCTTACCTGTAGTTAATTAAGGACATGATCATCCCTTGTATGGTCATAGAGCAAAGCAATGGAAGGTGCTTTTAACTCCTTGCTACTTAAAGTATGGTTCCTGAACCAACAGTGTCATCAATGCCGAGCTCCTTAGAAATCCAGAATCTCAGGCCTTATCCCTACTGGGTCAGAAGCTACTTTAACGAGGTCCCCTGGTCATTTGCTCATTCATTCACATTCCGAAGCACTGCCTTCACTCCCCTTGCTCCTGGCTTGGTTGGGAAGCTAGGGCCACAGAGAACACCTTTGTGTTACCAACAGGAAACCAAAGCTCCCTGAATTCCTGTAAGTTGCAAAATTGAGACCTAGAACTGACACTGCCCAGAAATGCCTGTGCATTGCCCCTTTATCTGCACTGGCACAAGAGTGTGGTGGCAAGTGACTGAGCTACCCTGTGCCATAGACGGGCAAGACCCCCAGCTTCCCCCAGGGCCTGTGTACTTTGAATCCTGCTGTGCTCTGCTGACTAAAAATACATGTCTGTGCCTTGGCCCAAGTGCCTGGAGCAATGGGGCTGGTTGGCCTTGTTCCTGCTATTCCATTAAGACTGTGTTAAAATATGTAAAGCAGGGCGGGGTTGGGAGGGGGCATTACGGAAGAAAAGACTCCCTCTCTGGTTTTGACTGAGTTTGGAAAATGCAGGTTAGCATTGGCAGCCACCTCTTCAGCCTGAAGCTGGTCTCCATCTGACTTGGTCAGTGATTTCTCTGAAATTACAGAAACAGAATGGTCCTTACCTTCCTTTTCTCTGAGGGTTCTGTGTACCCTGACCTTGGACTGGATGCCTGGATGTCATCCTGCAAAGTTAGGTTGGCACCATAATATCTGGATAGCAGGATTATAGATAATTTGCCATCATTCATGCCTTTCTGTATTTCCCAAGTGGACCTTGCAGAGGACATGGGCCAGCGGTTGATGAGCTTTACTTTCCTAACTGACGTGCGAAGGTGAAGCACTTAGCATCTCCAGCCACATGATAACTTCAGCCATTCAGGCTTTGAAGAAGATGCTATACTGATGTGTCTCGTTTTTCAGAATTATGGAATTAAAAAGTGTCACATGTCCAACAATTATTTAGTTGGCACCTTCTGTGTCTCTGCAGTTGGAGCCCAGAAGCCTTTCCCTGGTGACCTCAAGAGGATACAATGCCATCAGATGTGGGAAGCCCATGACATGTTGTCTGAAAGTGTGGTTGGTCAGTTAGCTCAATAAATGTTCACATTGATAATACAGTTGGCCCTTGAACAATACAGGTTTGAATTGTGCAGGTCCACTTATGTGTAGATTTTTTTGAGGGTTTTTTTTTTTTTTTTTTTTAGATTTTATTTTTAGAGAGGAGGAAGGGAGAGAGAAAGGGAGAGAAACATCGATCAGTTGCCCTTTTGAACACACCCCTACTGGGGAGCAAACCTGCAACCCAGGCATGTGCCCTGACCAGGAATTATTGAACTGGCAGCCTTTCTTTCTCTCTGCTGGGCAATGCCCAACCAACTGAGCCACACTGGCCAGGGCATGTGTAGATTTTTTTTTTTTTTTTTTTCAATAAATAGGCTTCCATATCTATGGGTTTCACATCCATGGATTCAACTAACTGCAGGTCAAAAACAATATTTTTGATCCACTGTTGGGAATCCGAGAATGTGGAGGGCTGACTGTGTGTTGATGTCTGCCTTTTATATAAGGGACTTGATATCTTTGGATTTTGGTACCTAAAGAATCCTAGAACCAATCTCCTGTGGATACTGAGGAACGACTATAGTTATATGTGGATTTTCAGCTGCACAGGGGTGGAGTTTGGTACCCCTACCTGTGCGTTGTTCAAGGGTCAGCTGAACAGGCAGGTGCAGTAGGGAAAAGGGTGGACTAGGCATGTATCCAGCTCCATCACAGATGATGTTGTTTTGTCTCATTTGTTGAACAAAGGATGAAACACAGCTTTCATATTCCTTCTGTGACTCAGAAACTGAGTCAAGCAGTAATGTCACAAAGGAATATTATTGACCCTGCCTATAACCACTATCACTGCTTTTTGTCATTTAGCAGAAGCAGCAGGCTTGTGGTTTTCAGCTCAGACACCTGGAATTGTGGACTTTGGCCTCTGAAAGTTGGCTCTTCCTCTCTGTTTAAGGTTTCCTGTTCCCTGAGTCTGTGTCAGTGCCCTGGCTCCGTGTTCACATGCTCTGGGCCCTGACACAGGGCCCTCCTCTGCTGAGCCATAGTTGGGAGGGTCTCGTGAGAAATGGGTTTGTTTTGCCTCTGGTTTTACTTTTAGGCCTTCAGAACAGTTTTTCACTATTTGGGGGAACAGTAAAATTTCAGGTGATTAGTATTTTGATAAAAGGAATCAAATTCCATTAAAGTTTTTGTCACAGAGCAGGTTTATTTGCATCATGTTCTGAGGATAATGCCAAAGCCATTTGTCCTTAATAAAAAGCACTAAACTGAAGGAAAGCTTTTAATAGGATTGGGTTGGAGTAAGGGAGCTAATTTCATGAAATAATTCTCAGAAAAAGCAACAGACTTTTGTTAAATGTGGGCAAAATCTGCCATTAGATTTTCACTTTGAGCTTTTTTTAAAAAAATTTGAAGTCCAAGAAACTCAAATTACAAATCCCAGGGCAACAGTAATTTTGTGTGATGCGTAGGTGACATTTCTGTTGAAGAAACATTTCCGCTTTTCCTGTGCTGTCACTAGACTTGTACCATTGAGAAGGTTGGTTAGTGGAAATGATTGGGTTTTTTCAGTCCTAGAAGTCAAAAGCTTACTGTGAAATGGACTTTAGTTTAAAGCAGGGCAGCATTTGTTGTTGGCACATTGGCTGGAGCATTTCTACTGTATGGTGCTGGGCTTTGTCTGTGTACCCTCTTTTCGATTTGCTGATATATTTTAGGCCTTTCTTAACTGTGTTCACTGTCCCCTGTCTTTGGCCTAGATCAACTAGGAGATCTAGGGAAAGATCAACTGCACACAAATAGTTGTGACTTTGCAAGAGTACTATTAAAAATCCCTTGGGTTATGTTAAATATGAAAGCACATCCAAGTACCTTTTACTTCTAATCTTGAAAAAAATTTTGAAAATCATTTTTTCATTGAGATAAAACTAACGTAACATAAAACTGAGTTTTAAACATTTTGAAGTGTACAGTTCAGCCACTTTTAGTACATTCTCAAAGTTGTGCAACCATCACCACTATTAATTCCAGAACGTTGTCATCGCCCTAAAACAAAACCCCATACATACCCTTTAAGCAGTCACTTCCCCTGTCCCCTTCCCTCCAGTCCCCTGGCAGCCATGAATCTGAAAACTAATTTTAACAAAAGTATTTTTCTCTCATGTTGGCAGATGGACCTGAAAAACTTAGAATATGCATAATTTCTTTAAAATTTTTTTACTGTTCTATTAGTTGTCCCCCATTCCACCCCCTGCCCTGTTGCTCTCCCCTGCGCACCCACCCCCCGCCCTCTCCCATAGTTAGTCTTACTACACAGGTATATATTTTGCTGTGATCTCTTAGCTGAAGAAAAACTGATTAAGTAAAAGTGATGGAATATTTAATATCTCTTTATTGTAACTTCCTGAGAATAAACCTGGAAGGAATGAAACCTGGTGTCCTGTCTGTGACCCCATTCAGAAGGAGTTAAATGGCAGGAGCCTTGGTGGAGTTGGTTGGCCCTGAGGCCTTGAAGGATGGAGGCTCTTCTCGGTTAGATCTACTGGGGAAATAAAATCAATAACAGTACTTAACTCTCCTCCCAGGCCCTCTGAAAAAGAGGAGCCAAATCAGTCTTCTTTACAGTCTCATTAATGTGAAGATCACTTCACAATAAAGTGTAATTAAAGAGCAAAGCCTTCAGGGGAGACAGTGATGATCTGGCCTACTGCTCAGCGCTTGGGAGAGGAATTAGCATCTCAGAGGGCCCAACTGGGGAGCCAGAGAGAAAGGGAGGGACCCAGAATCCACTGCAGAAAACTAGGTTTGGCTTCGGGACCTGAGCAAAGGTCATTAATAATCAGGGGTAAAGCACAGATGAAATTACACTGAGTAATAAGTAGTTGGTGGGCATTCCTAAAAATGTGTGTGTCGGGGCGGGGGGTGGGGGGTTTGGAGAGTAGATGTATTCTCCCATTCTCCCCCTAAGGAGTTGGTGTGGGGCCTCTTGCCTGTCTCTTTAGTTAGCTGCCATTCAAACTTTCTTACCTAGAGGAAGGTCATAATTTGCGGACATAATAGAGAACTGTTGTTGAAGTATTTTTTTTTTTTTTGTACATATGGTGTTTATTCCCAGAAGTATGAAGTAATTTGTCTTAAAACATTTAGTGGTGCTCGTAGTGAAACTCTGCAAATTGAAACATAGCTGCACCTCTGGGGACTGTAAGTATGTGTACAAGGTGAGATGGACATAGCAGTTCTTCTCAAGGTGACAGATCATTCGTTTTTCCTCTGGGAGAATTTCTCGGACCATCCTTGAATCATCAGTTTAAGAGTGGACTGAATCATTTTCATAGGTAGAAAATGTGGAAATGGATTAACAGCCCTTACCCCATTCTGCTTCACAGAGGCGTCCTCCACCTAAGAACCGAATTTAGCCCTGCTCATGAAGGAAGGCCAGTGTTTGCGTCTGGGCTGTTGTTGCCTTGTTTGCTCTGGGTCTTTTATGCATTTTCATCAAGAGTGTGGAGTTAATAGTGACTGAAACACTTCAGGAAGAAATGAACAAAGTTACGTTTCAAAAGCTCCAAGTCAGGTTTAAGGGAATGCCCCTGTTTTTTGAGAAGCCAGTGACCAGTTGAGTTCCCTGATAGGGTCCTAGTCAGAAAAGAGGACAACAGGGGAGAGAGTATGTCAAATGGAGACTGCAGCTGTTGTCCTGTGTCTTCAGAGACATGCTCACTTTTGCCTTGTTTGCCCAGATTTTTGGTGGTGTGAACAGATTCCTTCCTCTGGATAAAACATGCCTCCCATTCCTGTGGGAGACCATGGCTTCTCCATCACCTGGACCACCCATCGGGAGCACCAGCCCCTGTTTCTGGACTCAGCCCCAGTTTCTGACCCAGAAGGTCTGAGGTGTGACTTGAAGATTTTCTTTGCTCACATCTTCCCAGGTCATGCTGATGCTGCTGGTCTGGGAACCCCCATTTGAGAACCACCGCCTGGGGTCATACAGGGATGAGGGCTTGAGGACAAGGTTCATGTGTCAAGTTCCTATCATGCTGCATAGTGTTTGTCAAGCAGTAAGTTATTTAGACAAATTCCCGATGTCACTGGTGTGGTCAGGCATTCGTTTGGGCTGGTGGGGCTCAGAAGAGCTGGGGGAGGAGGACACTGAGTGAGTGTGGGCAGAACAGACCTGGCTGCGGCTGTGAGTTAGTGGCCCACGGTTGTTCTAAATTTGTCTCTGCTGAATTTGCTATTGATTGGTGATCAAGAAGTCTCCCCAGCAGGCCTTCACCAGCTGTTACAGAGGAGGGAGACTTGGTGAGCAGCCTGGCTGGCAGACCCATTGTTAGCTCAATGTGTGAGTATTAACGACCTTCCTTATAGCCCCATTTACCTGGAAGCAGGTGCCAGGGCACCACTTACCACCCTGCTGCTGATCAGTCACTGTTATCAGATAAATCTTTGCCCTCACCTAAGAGTTGAATAGTCCTGCTTTGTTCCAGGTGGGCAGTTCTCCCCTGTTCTAATAGGGGAGTCAAAACTCAGGGTCCACACCTGCATCATCCCTCATTGTTTATGACTTGTTACTCACCTCCCCTCTTGCTTTCCTGGCTTTCTGCCACTGTGTGGCTATTGTCTGGTCTTAAGGGGGCAAAGGGATGAAAGGAAAGCCGAGGAAGTCCAGGTTGCTTCAGGCTTATCTGCAAAGCCACTGTGAGGTTTTCCAGCATGTCCCTGTGAAGCCCACGTGAACAAACATGCCCCAGGGACCAGAGTCCCTGCCCTCAGGGAACTCGGGGTCTAGAGAAAGTAGAGCAAGCAGGCATTTGTAATACAAGCAAGGGCTGGGAGTGCCTAAGGGGCTTCTCACCATTGTCCCTGGGGGCCTGTAAGACAGGGAAGGTTCCCAGATGCAGTGACTTTTAGCTGAGACTCTCCCTTATGTGGACCTCCTTTCTCTGTCCCTACAACTGAGTGTAAGTTACAGGTGTCAGGTGGAGCACCCTGCATGCTTGGCCAACACACTGAGTGCTCAGAGGACTGCTTCGAGAACTACTAGAATATGGCCAGTTCTGTTGTAAGCCCAGTTTGCCCCTCCCCATTCTCTGCCTTGTTGAGCAGGCTGGTAGGAAGAGCCAGCGAGCTTCTGTTGGAAGGCAGAACAAGACCCCTCCTTTTTAGAACTGCAACCTCATCAGATGCTGGATATCACCCACGAGCAATTAACCACCCGATTTACAAAGAAAGCAGCTCTCTGTCCCAGGAACTTCGCAGGGGTTCTAGAGTGCAGACTACTTCTTGCCTGAGTCTGAGTTTTTCACTGGGAAAGGGGCCGCTATGGCCTCTGCCATGAACCTGCCAAGTTATACACGGTTATGGCTTGTCATGTTCCTTTCTTTCCTTTTCTTTCCTTCTTTGAGAGTGGGGGCAGGGGGTCGGTGAGGCAGCCAGATGAGCAGTACATCTGCAAGTCATTTGCTGCAAAAGTGAAGTGAACACCAGCTGTGGGGTTTGGGGAGCCAGGGAAGGGGAGTGTGGGGGAATAGGAGCTCGGCCATTGAGGTCACTGCCTTTTTTGGGAACTTGTCGCTTAGGTAATATGGATGAGAGTTGGCTTTTGTTGTGTGTTGGGCCCTCCCTACCCCCATTTTTTCTGATAATCATTCAGACTTTAAATATAGTCCAAGATCCAGTGGGAATAGGATGTTGGTGAATCGTGTGTGGTCTGGATGGAGGTGTCTCCTTCTAGCAGTGGTGCCGACACTCCCTGGGGCCACGGGACTGTGGCTTGCAGGCAGAGGTGTTCTGTTGGTTGCACGATTTCCAGTGTGAAAGGAGCTGGCCCCTGCCCATATCAACCGTCTCCTTCCACTGGGACCACTTCCTCCTCCTCCCCCTGGCCCACTTCCTGCAGGTGGCTTCTCTAATCCACTTACCTCTGGGGAAGCCTTGTGAGCCTGTGCACCTAATCCGAAAATGGCTGGCTTGACTTTGACCCCCATGGTGACCTTGCAAAGAAGGCAGGGCCTATTATGTCTGCTCACACCTGGGAGTCATTTTCAGCTTTTATAGACCAAGTGGAAGAAATGTGTTTGCATTTATAGTGGGCCTTCCTTTCATAAGGCCTGTCATTATTGGGCAATTGAAGGGAGTATTAGATTCACCCTGCTTGTTCAAAGGCAAGAGTCTTCAAAGATAGAATAGTCTACTCAGTGTATTAAGTCGAGTCATACAAAATTGCCGGGTTTTTTGTAGTTCAAAAAGGGTCAAATGTTGACAGTGTCATATGGTTCAGCCTTTTGTGATGAAAATTGGAATGGTCAGCTTGCGTGTTACACTGACAGTTAGCAGGCACTGCTCCACGTGCCTTCCTGGGCCCCATTTCATTGATCACCTCTGCAGTCCCAGGAGACACAGGGTCTGTCATTGAGCACATTTTCTATATGAGACACCTGACACACAGAGAGGGCAAGAAACTTGCCAGAGGTCACACAGGAAGTTGTACAGGTAAGTCTTGATCTCGTTTCTTTGTATAATTGGAAATGTATGGTCTGGGGGCCTGGGAGGGTCATGTTATTTCAAGAGATTACATATTAAATTGGGGAAGCCTCAGGACTGTGACCAAAAGGCTGCTGGTTGCCTTAGGGCAGGGCTGAGAGGCTCCTTCCCGGTAAGGGCGGCTTGTGCTTCTTAAAGTTGTGTGCACTTCTGTAAGGTTGGCCTCACGTGAACTTGCTGTGGGCAGCCTCAGCAGGATTTTCATTAACTGATGCAGAGTAACAGTAAGTGCTTCTCAACCCCTGAACATTAGGTTGACCAGTCACTCCCCTCGACTCCTAATCATACCCACTAAGTTATTCTGAGGTGGTTGTGATTGTCCATCTGTTAAAGGAACAGTGAGGAAAGTCATCTTGTTGCAGTTTATGCAGAGCCCAAACTTGTTTGATGGTTCCATCAACTTCTGACATAGGCCATATGCCCTCCAACATAATCACTTCAAGGCAAATTCCTCCACAGTTTTCTCACTTCCTGATGCCTTTCAAACTCAAAGAGCTGAGATAAAGGTGCCAATCTGTGGGGGTTTTTTCTTCCCAACTTCTTCAACAAGTAGGTGGAAATGTGTGATGGGAAGGATGTCAGGGGCTTGGATGCTCAGCTCCCACGGTCTCCATTCATCAGTCTCCATGTAGAGTCTCAGAAATATTCTGTGGTTGGAGGGCTGCTGTGGAATTAGTTTATAAAGACCCAAGTAGCTGTAGGAAAAAGGTAGGTACAAAGGGGTCTCTTCACCATTCTGATTTCTGCATCATTGGGCTTTATGGAGAGGGTGCAGTACTACAGAGTCAAACAGATCTGAGTTTGAGTCTTGTCTTCATCACCTTTGCTGAGTTCTCTTATTTGTGAATAATAATGGGATATGAGGATTCACTAAATACTATATGTCCTCAATATGATATCTTGTGTCTAGTGACTGTGTTCCAAGTGGTAGACACTTTTTAAAATCACTGGCAACTTTCTCCCAAGCACCTTCTGGGTGTGGTGGGGCTGACCCTGCTGTGGCTGCAGTGTTCCAAGTGGTTTGGTGATTTCCACACTCCACACGGAACCAGGAGGCTCTTTACACCCCCTAGAAACAGACCTTCCTTACAGATTCACAGATGTGATTCATCTGTGAACCAGCTGAAGCTTGTAGGTAACCCTCATGATTGTGTGTGTACATTAATTCCTGTTGTGGGAGCTTTGTGCAGACCAGTGGGTTCACTTCTGTCCTCTCTTCTCATTGCCTGGACCTGAGGTAGGTTCAGCAAGCAGCAAAACACGAAGCAAGTACAAAGTAGAGGCTCTCATCCTTGGCTGCACAGGACAATGACCTAAGGGCTTTAAAAAGCCTAGATGCCCCACCATGTCCTAGTCCAATTTTTGGCAGGAGGGGCATTGGACACAAGCATTAGTGTTTTTTGTTTTTCAAAGCTCTCCAGGTCATTTCAACGTGCAGCCAAAATTTTTAATGAGCTTCAGCTGGGTTATTGCAAATGAGAAGTATTGTCTTCCGATTCTTTCCTTTACCTCTCATATCTGTCACTAAAAATGCCCTGACTCACCCCCATTCTTTTTCTCTCCAGGTGGAGGGAAAATAAATACTAAAACTGGCCTTCATTTTAATCCTGACGGTTCTGAGGGTCCCTTTAGAGGTTTCAGTTACCTCTTTCACCACTGATTTAATAGGATGACACCGTGACATTAGCCACTTAAAGTACTAGGAAATTGCTTTTGTCTCTGTGGCATTTGGTCTCATTAGACATTACCCCTTCATTTGCTGATCACGGAACGTGACTGTGGATTTGGCATCTAATCTGGGTTATTTCTTTCCACTGAAAGCCAGACCACCCACCTCTTACCTGCAGTCTGCCTGTAAATCAGAGAAGTCCCATTACAATGGTGAAAAAAAACAAACAAAACCTCTTTGTAGTAAAACAATAGGCAGAAGTTACTAACTTCAGGCTCTTTCAAAACCTTTTTGCAAAAATAATTTTGAAAAATAGATTTAGCTTAACTTTTTTTTAAGTATATTTTATTGATTATGTTGTTATAGTAGTTCCAATTTTTTTCCCTTTTGCTCCCCTCTGCCCAGTACCCCCCTTCCATCCAGCAATCCCACCCCCCTTAGTTCATGTCCATGGGTCGTGCATAAAGTTCTTTGGCTTCACCCTTTCCTATATTATCCTTAACTTCCCCCTGTCTATTTTGTATCAACCGATTATGCTTTTTAGTCCCTCCAACATTTACCCATTTCTCCCCCTTTCCCCTCCCAGCTGATAACCCTCCAAATGATCCCCATACCTATGATTCTGTTCCTATTCTGGTTTGCTTAGTTGGATTTTGTTTTTATTCTTTAGATTCAGTTGTCGATAGTTGTGACTTTGTTGTCATTTTAGTGTTGATAGTTTTGATCTTTTTCTTAAGTAAGTCCTTTTAACATTTTATGTAATAATGGTTTGGTGATGATGAACTCCTTTACTTTACCTTGTCTGGGAAGCACTTCATCTGCCCTTCCATTCCAAATGATAGCCTTGCTGGATAGAGTAGTCCTGGTTACAGGTTGCCTTTCGTCACATTGAATACCGCTTGCCAGTCCCTTCCTGCCTGCAAAGTGTCCTCTGAGAAATCAGCTGATAGTCCTATAGGCACCCCCCTGTAGGCAACTCTCCGCCTCTCTCTTGCTGCCCCCAGGACTCTGTCTTTATCTTTCACCTTTGGCATCTCAGTCATGATGTATCCTGATGTGGTCCCCTCTAGGTCCAGCTCGCCTGGGACCCTCCATGCTTCCTGGACCTGTATGTCCATCTCCTTCACAAAATTTGGGAAGTTTTCCTCATTATTTTCAATTCTTGCTTCCTCATTCTGCACTGGTTGACTGTTTTTTTCTTCCTTATGTTCCAAATCATTGATGTGAACCCCAGTTTCCTTCCCTTCACTATTGGTTTTGTGTGGATTTTCCTTTGTTTCACTTAGCATAGCCTTCACTTCTTCCCTTATGCGTCTGCCATATTCAAGCATATCTGTCAAGCGTGTGAGCATCTTTATCACCAGTGTTTTGAATTCTGCATCTGTTAGGTTGTCTATCTCTTCATCTGTTAGGTTGGCTATCTCCTCGTCACTTAGTTCTCCCACTGGAACCTTGATCTGTTTCCCCTTTTGGGCCATACTTCTCTGTCTCCTCATTCTGATAGGCTCCTGTGTTTGTTTGCCTCCGCGTCCCAGGTAGAGCTGTCGTTCCTGTTACGTTGTAAGGGGCGGAGCCTTAGGGATTCTTCAGTACAGAGTGACCTGTTTCACCACGTTGTGGGGCTGTATGTGGGGGAGGGGTCCGAGAGGAAACAATGGCACCTGCCCAGCACTCACCCCTTTTCCAGGCACCTCTCCCACTCCCGCAACGGACTGGCACCCCTCTAGCTGTTGCCCTGGTCGTCGTTCCCAGAGTAGGTGGGTCTGCGGATGTTCTAGGACCATGGGGGCCCTTTAAACAAGCGGACTCTGCTGAGACCGGCAGTTTCTGCCTCCACCCCAACCCCCACTGGGCTGCACAGTCAGAAGCAATGAGGCTTGATTTTCCCCAGTGCTGGGACCGTCAGCTTCGAGGTTCGGTGAGGAGCTGGGAACGCTCCCCAGGTGTCGCTCCTGATTTTTAAAAACGTGTGACTGGGCTTTCCGTCGGCCTGCTCCTGCTGCCACTGCTGCTGCTGCCACCACACCGTGTCCTCTCCACCCCGGCTCCACCCCTTGTACCTGTCTGGATGAGTATTTCTTCTTTATATCTTTGTTTGTTGGACTTCCATGCAGTTTGATTTTCTGGAACTTTTGGTTGTTTCTAGTTTTGAGGTAGTTGTATTCCTTCTTCGTTGTGGAGGGAGATGCAGCGTGTCTGTCTATGCCTTCATCTTGGCCGGAAGGCCCTCTTTTTAAAAAAAATATGTAAATATGTGTTGTAGAAAGTGAAGGTCCCCTCTGATCTCACCCAAAGTTGTATTGTAAAACAGCAAAATTCTAATGCTAACATTGATTTAGATAATTTTATGAGGCTCATATTTGGTATTGGACCCTTAAATGAGTTGCAAAGGATAACTGGAATTTTGGAAATAAGGGAAAAAATTGCCTTCGGACTTTTTAGAATGTGATGTTTTCTCCAAATTAAGTGTGTTCTTTTTTATAAGTGGGAGAACAGTGGTCATCTGCTTGGTGACTGTTGCTTGGTTCTGGGAGTCAGAGTGAGAACTGGCTGCTGCACCATCCCCCATCCCCAACCCTTTCACCAGCTGGGGCTCCTTGTAGGCCAGGGTGTTCCCATCCCCTCCCTCATTCTGTAGCGTGTGTTAACAAGGGCCCTGATTTGATCATTCTCCAGCAAGTATATGGTTCCAAGTGAGAATCTAATGCGTGTCTTCATTTTCCCCTGTTCCCTGAAAAAGAGCTCTAGCTCCTGAGAGATACAATGAATTGTCCAGCGAAATGGATTCAGGAAACAGAATGCTGCTGTACATTATGGGGATCAGTTTCTTGGAAGAGGTCAAGGTTAATGCTCTCCTTGCCTCGTGGCCTTGTGAGTCACCTCTGGGAAGATGAAGAGCCTACCTGCCTTTCATGTGGCTGCTCCTTTGTGGGTTTTTTAAGTAGAGAACCGTAGTCCATTCTTGGCCTGCCTCCAGTTGGATGTTGGGATATGTAGGGAGACTCACCATCCTTTTCTGAGGACAGTACTCAACAAGTACATACTACTTGTTGGTCCTAGAATGCATATCATTCTGCAGTGAGGTGGTGGTGCCAGGAATGGGAGGAAGCATCTGTTCCTCAATGCATATGCCCACCGCCTCATCAGCACAACAGTGCTGCTGATAAAGCTTATTAGACCAGTGTGAGCCCTGCCTTGTATGTCAGGAGGAACCAGGTTGGAAAATCAGCTTCTAGCCTTAACTCTGCCAGACAGCCACTATAAGATCTTCCCAAGTCATCTCTCCTTTTTCACTTCTGTTATCTCAACTCTTAAGGAAAGTGTCTGGTTCCCCATCTGCCACACTTAACCAGGGTCAGGAATACACAGGGCTATTGCCCTTCCTATAGACCCAGTGGGGCCATCTTTAGTTGAGATGGCTGTTGTGGGGGACCCACTGGCTGTGAAACCTTGGGTTACTGGTAGAGACTCAGATACTTGTGAGTTCTGTCCAGTGGTCCAGCTTCATTGTGTGCGCTGGTGTTGAGAAGTATGGGTAAGTGATGCAGGGAGTTAGCATCCTGGCCAGCTTTTCTGGTCCACTGCCAAACCTGAGACATGCACTTCATCTCTAAAGTGGTACCTCATGGCCTTGGCTCCAAAGAAGCTCAGACTTAGCCCTCCTCTTCCCATGTGTCTCCCAGTGACCTCTGACCTCATCCCTCCCCACTTCAAACCTTCCCCAGGGCAGCACCTGCCTCATGGTTGCCCCACAGTCAGTATTTGGTGAAGAAATGAATGAAGGGAACATGTCATTTGTGGGTTCCCCATCACCTATGAGATAAAGTCTGGGCTCTTTCAGAGTTCGCTCCTGCTTCCATTTTGTCCTGATCTCTTTTTACCATCTGCCTTGAACTTGACATCAAACTACACAGAATGAAAACCCATACCAGCTATGTGTTAATTCCATGCCATGTTCATGTTTGAATGAATAAGTAAATTCACTAAATGAATGGGTCAATCCAAGAATAAGTGATTGTGGAGTACAGGGCAGATAGTGGATAGTTTTAGACATTTATCGTCAAGGTTTAGGGATAAGCTTGGGACAAGTATTAGCAGAAATCTGTTGGGGGCGCTTTTCAGCCAAGAGATGGGACTTGCTTTCTTGATTTATTGAAAAGCTAGGCAGATATTAATAGAGAAAGCAGTAGAAACTGCCCCATAGCAGTCAGGGGTTCCCATTGTCCAGGTTTGAACCCTATCTTGCTGCTTCCTCATAGCAGCTCTCTAAGCCCTGATTTGCCCTTCCTCTGACGTGGCTGTGTCTGCTCTTCCTTGAGGGGCCTGAAGGTGGTTTGGGGAAAGGCTTTCTCTCAAGTGCAGATGAATAATCACTTCAGGTCCCTCTGTGTGTCCAACCCATCCTGACTACTTCTCAAATGTAGTCAGAAAGTTCAGGAAACTGAGTTAAAGATAAGCAGCCTTCTTTGCTATGGGACACATCAGAGCCTTTAATAATAAGGGGAACCATGGTGTCCCCACATAAAATGAACCATCTGGAGCTCTTGTTCTGTGAGATGCTAACAGTTACTTTTTAAAAAGGGGGCCCTGTTTAGCAAATACGGAATCAAGCAGAATAAAACCTATCTTTATTAGAGCCCTCATCAACACCTTTGTTTGGCCGACATGCTCTGGGCGTCTGCATGGGCCCGCAAGGAAGGATATATGCCTCTGTTCCAGAACCTTTGCATGGAACTCTGCCATGGCTAGTGTTCCAGGGATGGTGCTTTGGGAATTGTGCATCTGGCAGTGCAAGCCTGACCTGTGTCTGCACTATCTGAGCTTGAATGCCCAGCAAGCCCTCCTGCTTGGCCAGGTACTGATGGGCTTGGCTCAGTTACAGGGCACAACTGAATGGAAACTCCTGACATACAAGGCAAGGCCCACACTGGTCTAATAAGCTTTATCAGCAACACCTTCCTCACCAGGAGCCCCTCCCCCTCCAAATAGTGGAAAGTATCCCTAGATTTCAGAAACTTCACAGAGCCCAGCAGTGTTTGGTGCTTGGCCCCTCACAGTGAGTCATACTGGGTAAGTTCTTGTGGGTCTGAAGGAGATGCTGGAAACCAAATGAGGTAGCAAGTTGGCTGTCTGATTCCATCATGAATTTCACCAGGTCCTTTATTTGATTCCCTCGTGATGTGTTTTCTGTTGGTTTAATAAAACTTATTTTGAGCTAATTGTAGATTCACATGCAGTTGTAAAAAATAATGCAGAGATCCCTTAAATACCCTTAACCCATTTTCCCACGATGGCAACATCGTGTAGAACTCTTCATAACCAGGATATTGACCTTGGTACACTAAAGATACAGAACATTTCCATCCCACAAGGATCCTTCCTGTTGCCTTTTTATAGCCACACTCATTTTCTTCCTGGCCCACACCCTTGGCAGTCTCTAGTATGTTCTCCATACTTGCAGATTTTTCATTTAAAGAATGTTGTATAAATGGAATCAACACAGCATTTAACCTTTTGAGACTGGCTTTTGGGGTTTGCTTTTGGGGTTGTGGTATGTATGTACTACACTTGGTTTACTCATTCGCCTATTGAAGGACATCTGGGGTGTTTTCAGATTTTGACTTATGAACAAAGCTGCTATGAGCTTTCATGTATGGGTTTTTGTATTAACTGTAAGTTTTCAGTTCTCTGGGAGAAATGCCCTAGAGTATAATTGCCGAATTGTATGGTAGTTCTGTGTTTAATTTTTTAAGACGTGGTCAAACTTTTCCAAGTGGCTGTACAGTCTGACGTTCCCACCGGTTACGTGTAAGTGGCCTGGTTCTCCACATCCTGGCAGTATCTGGTGGTGTCAGTTTTTAAAATCTTAGCCTTTCTGGTAGGTGTGTATTGACATCTCATTGTGGTTTTAATTTGTATTTCGCTAGTGGTTGATGAAGGGAGCATCTTTTCATGTGATTATTTGCCATCTGTGTATTCTTTTTGTTGAAATGTCTGTTTAAGTCTTTTGCCCATTTCCTAACTGGATTGTTCAGTTTTGGCTAAGTTTTGAAAGTTATTTCTTTGTATATTCTAGATACTACTTCTTGGTTGGACATGTAATTTGAAAATATTTTCTTCCAGTCTGAAACTTGTCTTTTTATCTTAACAGGATTTTTCAGAGCGGAAATGCTTTTAATTTGTGAGGTCTTTTATGTGTCGTGGTTTTAGTGTCAAGGCTAATAAGACCTTTGCCTACCTTTGGATCTCAGAGGTTTTCTCCCATGTTTTTCCTAAAAGCCTGTATGCTTAGGTCCATGACGATAGATTTTTCAAAACCCAAAGCCAAGAAGAAAATTGAAGCTTGTGGTTTTGAGAAAGAAACAGAGCAAGTGTTGGGTCCTGTAGGAACCCGGAATGGGTAAGATGAGAAGAGAGTGTGGTCCTGGGTGGAGGCTGAGGTGCTGGAGATGGTGGCACTTTGATGTCATAGCAGGTCTTATCATCTTCAGGGTGGATAAGAAGGACTGCATTAAAGGGCCAACTCCTTAATCCCAACCAAACACATCCTTAACCCTCCCAAAGTGTAGTCAGAGCATATGCTGAAGGCTTGGGAAGTTTTGTGGTTAAGAGATATTCTAAATCATAAGATCAGGAGATCAAAAGTCTCCAGATGGGGCAGGAAGCTGGCCTGGTTTTATTTTTAAATGCACATCAGTATCTCTCCCAGAGGGAAAGGATCTTGTCTTGGAGGCTGCAGCCAAGCGCTGAAGCAGCTTCCTCCGCTGTTGGAACTTCAGAGCTGTCAGGAAGCTTGCCTGGGAGGCACAGGGAATGTGCCTCTGGCCTTCTCCCCACCCTGAGGGCATATCAGGGGCACCCTGGCGCCCACGGCCCTGCCTCTGTCTTCATAGCGAACTTCTTGTGTCTGTCCGCAGAGAGTAGTATACCCCGAAGTCAGAGGGTACCTGGGCTCACGTGCTGGTTAGCTGGGTGACCCCAGATCAGGGTACTACCTTGTCTGATCCTGGGTTAGCAGGTGCCTTCTCTGGCATGGTAGAGAGTGGATGGGTGAACAGTTTCTTTGCTCCCTGGGGAAAGCCCGGTTCTCTTCTGTCATACTCCTATTTAGAGACCACACCAGTGATCTTAAATATATGTAGGGGCAGTCTGGCTGTGCTCTGCAGCTACCATGAGTGACATCTGAGGGCTTGTGAGGCCCCCAATGCCAGGTGCAGCTGTGAGGGCAGGGGTGTGTGCAGTGGCCCTAGGAGGATTTGTGCCCTCTGCCTGTGTGGAGTTGGGTCCTGCCTTCATTTGAGCCATAGATTCCAGGGGTGGGGACCCTGGTGGAAGCCAAGAAGAGGGGGAAGACACAGGGTGCTGTTCAGAGAACCCCTCTTCCTGAGGGGTTCTTCTGCCCACTTCCACTGTGACGCATTCCATACCCTGCATAGGAATAAGGATTCACATCTGGGCTCCAGTCCCGGCCACTGCTTTCTGCTGCATTAACCTGCCTGTGCCTCAGCATCCCTGTCTGTGAAATGGGGATAGTAATGATATCCTCCTCTCAGGTTGTCATGAGGATGAAATGAGCTGAGCCAGAGCCCAGCTCCTGGTAAGCACTACCATGTTAGATCTGAGACCACTGTTCCTGCTGTTATGGCTCCTGCTACTTCAGCTACCGTGTTTGCTCAGAAAGAAAGTGTGGTATGCCTCCTTGGTGGCTAAGTGGAAAGTTGGAGCTTCTTGGTAGGGTCCACTGTCCCATGCAGCCGACTCTGGTGTTGGAACTACTTCAGGCTGTGCCTGCCACCAAGGCCCTCTGCCTTGTGACTGTCATGCAGGCCAGGCGTTTCTAAACTAAGGATCATGTCCCAAAGGTCAGTGTCCGAGGTTGTGTTAACTGCTTTGTAAAATAACAATTTAACTTATTTACCTAATTGATAAGCACATTAAAATAATATGCCAAAGAAAAAAGAGGGAAAAATTTTGTCACCATCATACTGTATTGGAGAGCATTGTACCTATGGTATTACCTACCTCTTTTCTGCCGACGTTTTTGAGAGGGTGGCAGCCTTGTGCAGTCAGCTCTGCACCCTGCCTTCCACTTGAGCACTGTGGTATGGACAGTCTCCTGTGCACATGAGTGCTACGGGCGCTCGGTATCTGAGGCTGACATGGGAGAACAAAGCGAGAAGGAGGCTGTGTTTCATTTGGAAATTTTGGTAAAGGTCACCATGTTGTTTCTCATTAGCGATTCCATTTATTCAAGTCCTGGTTGGTGAGGTCTACAAGGAGCAGGAACCAGTGTAGTTGATGACAAAGCCTGTTGGTCTTTGATTCCTGGCTGACCCTCTGTGCCACCCCAGCCTCACCCCAGCTGCTAACAGCATTTATGGACTGGGAGGGAAGTGCTTGCTGTCATGATTCACAGTGGAGCGCGGGGCTCTCCCACCTGACCTGCGCTTGTACAGGCCCATCAGTTTGAGGAGAACCACCCATTGCAGCTTCTTCACACCCTCCAAGAAGGGCCACATACACACTGCTGCTGACAATTTCGGGGCTTTGAGCTTGGCTTTGAAGGGTTCTCTCACCACCCTGTTGCTGATTGCTGCCTTCTCTCCACCTGGCCCACTGTTCTTTGCTAGGAACAGTAGTAGCTCAGCCCCTTGAATCTGGGACAGTGTGTGCACTAGATTGGGGTTAGGCACACTGGCTGTCCTCTCTCTTCCCCTCAGAATCAAATGAGTACAAGTACGTGGACCTTGAAAACTCATTGAGAAGGAATCGGGTGAGTCCGGGTCAGCTTCAGAGTATCCATGGGCCATTGCGGGTGCTGGGGCTGTGATTCCACATGACGACCTCACAGCATGGTGCCCTGACTCTTGCGCCGTGGGGGCTTTGGTGTGGTCGAGAAGACCACCACCTGTATCCTAGGTGTGCAGGCCAACAGGGTGCTAGGGGGAAGGGAGAATAGAAGACAGATATGTGCTGATTTATTCAGAAGGTAAAGCCGAGAGAAAGAACAGAGCGGCCATGTCAGCCTTGCCCACAGCAGAGAAGCACTGGCTTTTCTGACCCAGGGATGCCCATATATGATGGGAGTTCAGGTGCATGGGGCTCCTTATTCCTGGCTTTCCGTCTCCTGGCCTGACTTGGTCCACTCTGTCCTGCCCAGGTGCCAGGACAAGTTACCTTGCACTGTCACAGAACTGACATCCCCCACTCCCCGGCATCAGCCAACCCTCAGAAGTCCCTGCCAGTGTCAACAGGGCACAGCCTTTCTCCCTGGGGAGTGCAGCTCAGATGAGGCTCAAGAGCTTCCCCAGTCAATGGTGTATGAGCAGAACGTTCCCAGTTGAATTCCTTGTTACCCTTCTCTGCCGAGGCCAAGGCAGGAGTTGGGGAGGTGTCTGTACAGATAGACTCAGGCCAGGCTGCTCTTCACTGCCACTCACTGCTGAGGGGGTGGGTCGGGCGGAGGGCGTGTTGTCTACCGCAGAGCAAGAGAGCTCTCACACCTTTGCCAGCCCTGGCTAATCAATGAAATGTCTGTGTTTGGGGTTAAAGTAAACTCAGGAAATACACAATTAACCTGAAAATTCATTTTGACATTTTCTTTTAAATATGTCTATCAGCTTTCCTACCTAAAACAGTTAACTGTACACCTTCTTATAAAAAAATTTAATAGAATGGTTGGTCTTACATCAGAGCGTTTTTTCTTTTTTTCTGAATAACATTCCTTTGTTTGGGTTTGTGGTGGTGAATGTAGGAGACTGAGCTAAGGTTGTAATTCATTTGTTTATTCAGCAAATATTTATTTGGTGCCTTTTATGTTCTAAGAGTAGTCTTTGGTGCTAAGATTTTAGCAGAGAAGATCAGCTGAAAATCCCATCAGCTGTGCAGCTTTCATTCTAATGGTATAATGACCTCAGGACTACTAATACCTCAGGAGATTTTGTTTTGTTCTGTTTATAATTAAGAGACTTTCAGAGCAGTTTGGGGTTTACAGAAAAATTGAGCGGAAAGTACAGAGACTTCCCAAATACCCTCCTCCTCCAAGTTCCTAGTCTTACTAACATTTTGCATTAGTGTGATGCATTTGTTACAATTGATGGACCAATATTACATTATTATTAACTAAACCCACAGTTTACATTAGGGTTCACTGTTTGTGTTGTACATTCTGTGGGCTTCCACAAATGTTTAATGACACGTATCTGCCATTAGAATGCCACACAAAATTATTTCTCTGCCCTAAGGATCCCCTGTGTTCTTCGTCTGTCTCTGCCGCCAAACCCCAGTTCCTTAAGAGGTTTTGTTATTGTTTTTTTGTTTGTGCATCTTAAAATGGAATGCAGACCCCTGGTAGTTTGGATTGAATGCTGATGATTTGTAGCAACTACTGATTTGGGTCACTCTAGGCTGCACAGACCCCTGGTGGCCAACTCTTCACCATGCAGGTTTCGCCATTCTGGATTTTGGGCTGAATGTATATAAGCCAGTGGGTGGGAGGGCCCAGCCAGGTCTTCTGCATCAAGCTGCCTGGGCCATGCACTCCCATGAGGACGTGACATCATGTTCCCTCTGCAAGTAGTTAATCAGGAGAGTTCATTGAAAACCCCAAAGGGAGAGTGAATCTGAAGGAAGTGAACGGTTGGGAGGCTGGTTGACACAGCCCAGTCCTGACTTGAGGGGCTGACCCTGCTTGGTGGAGGCTGTTTATCCCACCACTGGGCCACGCTTGTTTTTTATCCTATCTCCACCTGAATAAACAGATCCAGAATGTCATCTGCAGCCAGGCTGAGAATTTGCCAAAATTCTCCAGGGAACTAGTGATTCACCAGCAGTGGGAGGAGGCAGAGGGAGTGAGCAAGAGAGAGAGAAAGAGACCTGCTTGTTCCAATTCTCATTTCCTGTCCAGCAACTAATCCAGGCTGGGCTGTTCCTATGAAGCAACAGTTTCTTGGAGCAAATTATAAATTTATGCAATAGAGCAGATGGTATTTTTTTTAAGAAGATGAATGTAAAGCAGGCTAGTGAGAGGGTGATGCTTTCAACTTTCATTTTGAGAAGAAAACTTTGCTCCAAGTTGGCCTAGGAAAGCTCTTTTGAACATACTCTTTTTAAAACCTCTTTACCTTCATTTTCAAGTTGCATATTGGCATTAATCCTCACATCAGGTACATTCACCTTATTGTTTGCCAGTTTGGGACTTAGAATTATTCTATTTTTTCCTCATTAGGTCCCCAATTATAATAAAATAATTCTGGTTGACAACTGAACAAGATTAGATTGAAGTTGGCCTTGGTCTGTGGCCCCACTGTGTATGCCTTATGTTTTTGTGAGGGAGGGGTGCAGGAAAAGAATGTGGTTGACTCAAGTAGCATGAAACAAGGCATTTGGATCAAATGGCTTTTCAGATTCATTTCAACTCTGGGGAATTTGGTTTAAAAGAAAACTATCCTGTGTCTGCTTAGGCTGCACTGTAGCAATGCCACACCTGGACCTCGACGCCTGCCAGAAATGCATGTAAATATGCACCAAAGGTATGTGCAGAAGACATGTCTGTGTTGATAGCTGTGATTTTTGCAATAACCCTCCTTACCACTCTATCAAGAGTAAAGTGAAAAACAAATTACTCTATAATCCCTCAATAGAAATATTATAGAACAATGAAAAAGAATTAACTACTGCTAATGGAGCAATGTGGCTGGATCTCACACACATAATGTTAAGGGAAAGTAACCAGGTGCAGAAGAGTCTATATGGAACAATTTCATGCATATAAAGCACAAAAATAGGCAAAATTAAGTGGTAGAAATTAGACGTTCCCTTTAAGAATAACAGTGGGAAAATGACAGGAGTGAAGCTGCTGGGATGCTGAAAATGTTCTGCTTTTTTTTTTTAATCCTCACGGAGGATTTTTTTTTTTTTTCATTGCTTTTATAGAGAGAGGAAGGAGAGAGAGAGAAAAAACACCATTGTGAGAGAGCAACATCAATTGGTTGTCTTTTCGTAAATGCCCTCACCAGGGATAGAACACGCAACTTGATTATGAGCCCTGACTGGGAATTGAACCCACGACCTTCTGGTCTACTGGACCAAGTTCCAACCGACTGAGCCACACAAGTTAGGGCAAAAATGTTCCGTGCCTTGATCTGAGTGGTGGTTACATGGGTGCAATACATTTTGTAAAAATGTACTGGTCTCTGTACTTTTAATTTAAGCACTTCTCAGTTTGCCTGTGATATTTCATTAAAAACATGGACAAACAGAAGAACTGTGGACCACACAACCTGTTTGGTAGAACTTTATTTTTCAACAAAGGAAAAATTACGATCTTTACATGTGCTCTCAAAATGATTAACATCTTTTGGTGCTTGCAGTCATACAGAAACCCTCTTAGGCAGCAGGGCTATGCAGCCCTGCACCAAGTTTCACACTAATCAGTATCAGGGTCACAACTTGTCTCACATTATGTGGATCCCACATATGGGCTGTAAAATTACTCTGTAGCCTCAAGTGGCACACAGGGATGCGTGAATCCCCCCATTCATTTTGATCAGACCTTGGACTGCCTGCTTTTGGCGGCAGTGGGTTAGACACTACGGTGCAGAACCATAGTAAGAATTACAGGGCAGCACAGTGATGGGCCAGGTGCAAAGTGCTGCTGCTGGTCGGAGGCTTCCCAGTGTGGAATTGGAGGAACTATGTCTGCTAGGATCACTGGGAGGAATGGGAGTAGGGTGAGGGTGAGGAGTGGTGGCAGGCATATTATAATTTTTTCTCATTTCAGGACTAGATTGAGTGACACTGATCCTTAGCCAGAGGTTCAAGCAGGGAAAGAGCTATAATCTGAATTTTGTTGATTTATTAAGTAAGACATTTTAGAAGTTTGATATTGAGGTAATATTATGAAAGATTTGCTGTTTCTGTTAAGAGTCAACACTCCAGGCGCTGAGAGTGTGGATTTCTGCGTTACCGTAATTGTCTGGAAGAGTCGAAGCCTGCTTCGATGTTAGGACCGGGGCATTGGCTGGCTTCAATCTCTGCCTAGTTGGAAAAACTAGATAGAGTAAGGATATGTAGTGTGAATGCCTTCCTGTTTACACTGGCTCCGTAAGGAACCTGGATCATCTTATTAGGAGTTTAATAATAATACAGATTTATATTCTATTTCACTTCCTGAAGAGGGAGAAAAGACATCAGTGGAAAAGTGTGGGATCATTGGTGTTGGACATGGGCACTCTACAGAGAGAATGGGGGGTTCTCTGCTTTGGAGGGTGTTTAGCCGCATTTTTCAGATGATTAAACCAGATACAGAAAGTGAGTTACACATAGTTGCAAAGCTACATCAGAGCTAGAATTAGAATCTGGGTCTCTACTCCCCAGAAACTCAAATTGGTTGCTACAGTATGGTACAGGGATCAGTAAACCACAGGCAGTGGGCCAAATGTGGCCCACAACTTGTTTTTGGGAATAAAGTTTTATTGGAATACATCCACACTCATCATTTACGTATTGTCTGTAATGCTTTTATACTCTAGCATCAGAGTTGAGTAATTGTGACATACCCACAAAGCCTAAAAAATTTACTATCTGATCCATTATAGAAGACATTTGCTGATCCCAGCCTGGTGTAGGAATAAGTTCGTAATTTCAGGAACCAGCTATAATCCATTTGATCCACCTTGACCCTGCATCCTTTGATCCCTTGCCCTTTCTTCCTGGCTGTTATCTGTGACATGAGATCTTTTCCACACTAAAGGGAATACCTCATAAACTAGGCTTTCACAGAATCATTGTGGAACAATCACTTATGATAAAAAATTTTAAATGTTGGTTTCAAACACCTCTGTCTGTCTTACTGTCTAATTTAACATCAGCTTAGAAAATGCAGCCAAGTGGCCAGAGCTTATCTTGCCTGCTGCTCTCTGCCTCTGAAGACTGATTTTATTTTTGAAGCCTTTAACAGGTGTTGGTTTAATAGACTTCTGCTGTATTAAGTTCTCCTTGCCCCAGAGGGTAGCCTAAGGAGTAAACCTACACAAGGTGGAGGTAAATGCCGTGTGATCTGGCCACCACACACTTCTCCCAGCCCCGTCACTACAGAATCCTTCTAATTTTGTTTGGTGACAGAGAAAGGCTAGAGTGCTCCTTTGATGAGGCCAGTTGGTGATAGTCCTCCCACAGTACCGTCCTCTCCCCATCCCTCTCCTTACTCTCTCTTTTTATAAGTCTAGGGGCATCCCTTTATGGCTTTCTTTTCCCTAGGAATAAAGGGAGTCTCTTCCTTCAAATATAGGTCTATAAAGACATGGTCTCAGTGGAACTTTTCATCCAGAGTATCGATGAGTAAGAATTTTAGCTTCATATACTGTATTTGCTGAAGTGGGCTACACAAACCCCTCAGAAGATTTGCTGCTCACACAGGACTAGAAGGCTAGTACAGAAGCAAGGCCTGACTGAGGCTAGTTGTGCAGACTAGTCTGGTTGACCAGGAAATAGTCATCTAGCATTCAGCTGTAGGCAAGCTTTGCAGAAACTTTACAGGTTGAATCTGATGGAGTGCTCTTAAAATTCTGCCGGGGGAGCCTGTTGGAGAAGCTGGTGGGCAGGCCTGCTGCCCTGGATTTGCATGCCGGCTCCTTCACTTCCCAACTGTGACCTTGGGAAAATTCCAGAAGACATCTGAGCCTCAATTTCTCCACCTATGAAATTAAGGAAAAGAACAGTACCTACCTCATGTGTAATTTCATCGAGGCATCACCCAGGGCCTGTGCATACAAGTGTTCAGTAATTGATCAGTTATTGTTAAAGAGAACTTGGAGTGCTGTGGCATGGCATGTGCGAAGGGCTGCCGCCTGCAACACCTGGCTGGCTTTGGGCAGATTAACGGACTTCTGGCCAAGATGGAGGCCTAGGTAAATACACTTCACCTCTGCACAAAATTACAGCAAAAATTACAACTAAACTACAAAAATCAGAAAATCAAGCTGTATGGAAGTGTGACAACTAAGGATTTAAAGAAGCCGCATTCATCCATATGGGTGCCTTTTCTACAACAGGCCATGGTCCCTTTAAGACAGGGAGTCAAAGCAGCTGTCCCCTCATACACAGAAGCAAACACAGGGAGGTTGCCAAATTGAGGAGGCAAAGAAATATGGTCCAAATGAAAGAATAGAACAAAACTTCAGGAAAAGAACTAAGTGAAGTGGAGATAAGCAACCTATCAGATGCAGAGTTCAAAACACTGGTTATCAGGATGCTCAGAGAAATCATTGGGTACTACAACAGCATAAAAGCTCCCAGGCAAAAATGAAGGTTGCATGAAGTAAAATAAAGAAAACTCCACAAGGAACCAACAGTGGAGGGAAGGAAGCTGGGATTCAAATCAATGATTTGGAACATAAGGAAGAAAAAAAGCATTTGATCAGAACAGCAAGAAGAAAAAAGATTTCAAAAGAACAAGGATAGAAGAAGGAGCCTCTGGGACATCTCCAAACATGCCAACATCTGAATCATAGGGGTGCCAGAAGGAGAAGAGAAAGAGCAAGAAATTGAAAACTTATTTGAAAAAATAATTAAAGAAAACTTTCTTAATTTGGTGAAGGAAATAGACATATAAGTCCAGGAAGCACAAGAGTCCCAAACAAGTTGGACCCAAAGAGGACCACACCAAGACACATCATAATTAAAAAGCCAAAGGTTAAAGATAAAATAAAGAGAGAATCTTAAAGGCAGCAAGAAAAAAAGCAGAGAGTTACCTACAAAGGAGTTCCCATAAGACTCTCAGCTGATTTCTCAAAAGAAACTGCAGGCAAGAAGTATTCAAAGTGATGAAAAGCAAGGACCTAGAACCAAGATTACTCTATCCAGCAAAGCTATAATTTAGAAGGAAGGGCAGATAAAGTGCTTCCCAGGCAAGGTAAAGCTAAAGGAGTTCATCATCACCAAACCCTTCATATATGAAATGTTAAAGGGACTTACTTAAGGAAAAGAAGAAGATCAAAACTATGGACATTAAAATGATGACAAATTCACAACTATCAACACCTGAATCTAAAATACAAACTAAGCAAAGAAGCAAAACAGGAACAGAATCATAGATATGGAGATCATTTGGATGGCTATCAGTTGGGAGGGGAAGGGGACAAATGGGGGTATAGGTACAGGGATTAAGAAATACAGATTGGTAGGTACAGAATAGACGGGGATGTTAAGAACAGTATAGGAAATGGAGTAGCCAAAGGAAGTTATATGCATGACCCATGGACATGAAGTAAGGGAAGGAATTGCTGGAGAGAATGGGAAAAATTGGGAAAACTAATAGCAAAATCAATAAAATATATTTTTAAAAATGTACTTGGACAAGGATCAGTAAGTATGAGTGTGGACCTTCTTCTGGATTAAACTGCTTAGTTATATTAAAGGAATGACATCATGACCCCCCATGTTGCATGTGACATTAAAGACATGCAGTTTTAGGAAAGTGGAATGTTGGTTTGAATCAGAGCAGCAAACATATTTGCACAGCCAGCTACTCTTGAGGAGTTGGGAGGGCTTTCCCAGAATACTGGCTATTGGCTCTAACCCAGATGGATGGCTGTGTGGAGGGGATGTCTTGGGTAGGCCTACTGCTTTTGGTATGGTGGGGTGGGGGTCAGTGGGCGGGGTCAGGGGCCTGGGCCTGAGTCTTGCTGCAGCTCTCATCTTCTGATCTTGTGGGTCCTTCCCTTCTTTTCCTCCTGTGTCTGTCTCTCCTGGCATACTGTGGCACGATTCCTACTCCTCAGCTTGGCTATGAGGTATTGCCGAACGTGGTCCTGCTGGCCTGCTCAGCTCTGATCCAGCCTTGCCTCTGTGCTGCTGTCTCCCCAGCATCAGCATCCTGCCCGCTGGAGCCAGGGGACCTAGCACAGGTCATCCATCTGCCTCTGTACCCCCGCCCCCTGCCCCGTTGTTTCTCATCTCCATAGCTGCCTCTGCTGCTCAGTTGGGAGCTCTTCCAGTGTGTGAAAGAGACCGTCTATCCCAGAGCCCTTCCTCCAGAGTGGGCCAGGCGCAGAGCAGGGGCCCGGAATGTGTTTGGTTCAATGAGTAAATAGACTGATGAGAAAGAAGAAATGTGTAAGATGAAAGAGGGGAGAGATGAGGGGCAGGGGAAGTGTTGGGGGTTTGCAGTAGCTGTTCTGTGGCCCCTCCACTCTGTGCCTCTCTGTATGACTGCAGGCCTGTGGTGCCCTTTCCCGTCTTTTCAGGCTGTCTTCCTGGCTCCCTGTACTGCATTCAGACTTCCTGGATAAATTCAACTCTGTTGCCTTTATTTCTTGTTCTTTTTTTCCCTCATACTTTACATAAGAAAGGTTTTCCTTTATTCTTTCCTTTTTTTTTCTTTTGGAGTCAGAAAACTGAAGAGATTATTAAGAGAATTTAATAAAGAACTCAGAGGAAATAGCTTTGTCGGGGCAGGAGGGGACATGAAGGGAAAAAGTGGTCTTTCATTCTAGGGAGATTTCTGTGTGTGTGGAGTTGTGCCCTTATAAATGGATTTTTGGTTTCAGGGCCTGGGAGAGTTGTGGAAAAAAAAAAAACAAAAAAAAAAAACAAAGGACTTGATGAAAAGCCCAGAGGCTCTGGGAAAGAGGGCCTTGTTTATGCCTGTTGGAACTGATTTGGTCAAGTGTTTGTTTAAAAGAGATGCCACTTGGTAAGTGACGCCTGGCTTACTTGTGTTCAAGAATGCTTTGATTGGCTGGAGACCCTAACACTGTTTACTCAGAAACTGGCTGAGTGAGCGCCTGGAACCCAAGAGGCCCAGCACTGCCACCCAGCACAGGCTTGTGTCTCTGAACGTTGGGATCAGGGCTGCAGTGGTGAGAATCTGCCAGACTGGGCCAAACTCATGCGTGGGCTGTTCCTTCCAGCCTTGGTTAGCATGTGTTGTCTTTCTCGGGTTAGTTGACTAGCTGTGGATTTGTCAGAAAGAGGATTAAAGGTACTGATAAATCATGGTGGTAGAATGCCTTTCTTGGAGGGAGGTGCAACACCGAACTCTTAGGCTAACGTCTGCTGCACACCAGAGTGGTTTCTGGTTGGATCATCCATATCCTAAAATGAGCAGGGAATCATGTCACAGTGGGCCAGGTGAGTGGCGGTAGCAACACAGAGACAGACACAAGAGGATAATAAGGGAAGGGCCCACAGAATTCCAGGATGCCAGCTGGAGGTGCATCAAATGGGGATCCTATATATTCTAGTTTGGAAATGTTAAGCTGGCATTTCTAGATGAGGAAACTGAGGAAAATTATCAAGGGCTAGAGTCAGATGTTCAGGGGACTGGATTTCAGTTAGCTCTAGCACTGAATTCCTGATTTCTCTTGTTGTCAGAAGATTTTTAAAAAAATCTGTTGTGCCTATCTCCATGCCCGGCACCTAGTAGGTATCAGTAAAATGTGAGAAGTGTAATGGCGTGTTAGGGTAGATTGAATTGAGCTGTGGGCTCTGGTACCTACAGTCTCATGGGGGTTGGACAAGGTCCTAAAGTTTGGAGGGGAGAGCCAAGTCAGGACACGTCGTTGACTGGGCTGGGGGTGGGGGTGCGTCCGTGAGTTCTGGGTCTGGTCATGCCATGCTGACCTCTGCATATCTGAAACATCACTCCTGTGTTCTTGCTCAGAACTTGGACAGGCTTATCCCAGACAGACTTGGGTATTCTGTCTAGCACCCATCCAATGGGTAATAACTTGATGAAAGGGAGAATGGGAGATCTCACTTTTGAGACAGTCACTACATTTGTAATTTTCTAAAAGAGCAAAACAACTAGGAAAGAATTTTAATCCAATTATAATGCACTAAAAGCTCAAAGCCCCTACCCCTCAATGCTAGCGTATCTCTCCACACCATGCCCCTCTCTTTTCTTGTAGAGTAAATAAAATCTTTATTCTCTTAAAAAAAAAAAAAAAAAGATTAAGTGGTCAAGAAAACAATTGTTCCTTTGCAAAAAGACATGCTCAAGCCACCTTCTTTTGTGTGTTTTAGACAACACAATAGGATTCGCAGTGTGGAGGGGAGTCGGCTGAAGGCTTACCTGTCCTTGGAAGTCCTGGACCTGAGCTGGAACAACATTACAGAGATGCGGAGTGCCTGCTTCTTGCATGGACCACCCATAAAGGAGCTGTAAGTCCCTCTGCTCTGCCCTCGGCACCCAGGTCTGGATGCAGGATGGATGTTTTCCTTTTCTCAGCATGACCTGGCTAACTTCGTGGGGATGGGCACAGAGCTCCTTGGGCTGCCCTCACCAGGGCCAAGGGAAGGGGACCTGGGGTTGTGTCTTCTATTTGTAGAGCTTTACAGACAATGGGGCAGCTTGAGGTATGGAGAGAGTGAGGATTAGCTTAATAGACTTACCATTAAAGAGGAGATTCTAGCACTCAAATACAGGTCTATCTTGGCTACAAAGCCCGTTTTCTTTCCCATTTTCTGGGCTGCAGGAAGGCAGAGAGCAAAGATTCAGGCTAGCTCAAGTCATGAGAGTCGGAGGAGACCTCTTTGCAAAATCTTAACGTGTCACTGCTTATCTTTCTAATCGTGCACTATGGAAACACATCACTTTATACTTGAAGGGGCAGTGACTCCATTGTGAGTTCTCAGAATCTTCTAAATTTTGTTGTTGGTCTGTTTTACTTTTAACCATCTTAATGCTCTCTCTTACACCTATCAGACAGTAGATGGGAGGAAAAGGTTAAAACAAATTTAACCCATGGCTGTTAGTAGGAAAATGTTGCTTTGGGGAAGAAACTGGAAACTCAGGCTTAAGGAGAGGTGTTCAAATGACATGTGAGTTTTTATTTTCTGCATTATTACCATTCCTGACTAATTTTGGAGATCACTTAAAAGGCTTTATGAGGGGTCATTGTGACCCATCTGTTCAGGGAGGCCAAGGTTTGGCATGTGGGTTTTCCAAGACCCTCAAGGAGAGGAGTGATTTCTTTCTCAGGCTGCATCAAGGCACAGAATTGGAAGCGGGAGACATTGGCTGTGGTAACGTCTCCAGTGCAGCAGTGCTCAGGCCCCTGCACGGGCCTTCCAGGGGTGACCACTGCCACCTGGCACCTTGCTGGGAACAAAGACACTACCGACTGCTAGAGTGAATTGCAGTGAACTCTCTCTTCATGAGGGCAGGAGGGACTTTCTATTTTGGCAGCTACAAGCCAGTATATCTTCATTATACAGACCATTCTTTAATCTGGAGTGTTAAGAACAAACAGTTCAGCCCCATTTGCAAAGAATCCTCATGTGCCCTGTCCTGGGCCGCTGCCTGACGAAGAGACGGAAAATGGCTTTCCCATCCCCTCTCTATTATAGGAAATTATCTCTATTCTTTCTCTTTTCTCCTTTTTTGCTTAAGCCACATAAAAACAGCATTTGTTTTGGGAAGAGGAGTGGTGTTAGGGTATATTCTCATAGGAATATCATAGTGTTCCTCCCTTTTCTGTCTCTTTTCCTCTTTTTTATTGCTTGATATCATTTATGCATGACAGAATGCACAGGTCTGAGCTGTGTACTACAGTGCATTTTGAGGCGAGGTGCCCCTTACATGCATAATCCTGTAAGTGGAGCTCCCATTGAAGTATTGCTTGTTTTCTAAAGGCACTTTGTGCATGTTTCTTTAGAGTGTTTTCCTTGACACATTTAGAATGATTACAAAAAGTTGGTTTATGCACATTTATTACATAAGCCGTACAATGGGAGCCACTTCAAAATTAAAAGCTGTTTCCCCAAATTATGACATCTACTCTGACCTTGCCTCAAAATTGCCTTTCTGCTTCCTAGGGCTTTTCTCACCAACCTTGAACCCTAATCCTTGAGTAATGGGTGTTGAGAAGGAATCCTGCAGTTGGCTCTGGAGGTGGGCACCACCCAGCAGGGCTGGTGTGTGGTGATGGCTTGGGGTGGAGGTAACTGACTTTCTCATTCTCCTGGGGTCGCCCACTGGCCACAAGCACAGTGTGCTTCAGGCTGAAGCAAGGCCTCCGTTCAGGCTAGACGGGGATGGTCCTGACACCGGTGTTTCCCTGGCTCCCCTGTCTTAAAGTGAAGATGGGCTTTGCAGCCTCAGGATGACTAATGTCTCATTGGAAATCTGTGTCTTTGGATGTGTTTTGGCTTATTTTCCCAACTTGGCTGGGTCTGGTGTCTATGACAGAATAAGGAAGGCCTCCTACTGACCACTACATTTTCTCTCCTGAATTATTCCAGCAACCTGGCAAACAACCGGATCGGCACTCTGGAGTCAGGAGCATTTGATGGTCTTTCACGGTCACTGCTGACACTTCGCCTGAGCAAAAACAGGATCACCCAGCTTCCTGTGAAAGCATTCAAGTTACCTAGGTTGACACAGCTGTGAGTATAGAAACCTGCATGTTAATTAAGGTTAGCCAAACTTTATGGAGGCTGAATTTCCCCAAGGACCCTGTACCAAGTGCAGCTCCTTCCTTGCTCCTCCTCAGTCAAGTCCTGCATAAACTATCATTAATGACCCTATGGCAACATCTAATAAAAGCAAATTAGAACCTGGGTCTGGTGCCTATGGGTGCCTCAGGTTGCTGAGAAAAAGATCCACTGAGGATGTATATGCTTGTCCTTGCTGGCACTTTCCAGAATGAAATGAGGAATCCTGCTTGTTAGCCACACCTGGCTAAGGCTTTGGCTTCCACTGCGTGCTTAGGTTCTTTATTGCTCTTCAAGGTTTCTTTTTGTTTTGTTTTGTTTTGTTTTTCCAAGGGAGCTATAAAATCTGTGCCATGAACCCTATGGTGTCCAGTGCTTCTTGAGCAGTTTGAGAGGAAGTTAGTGTAGACAGAGGTAGTAGTAAGCAGAAGATGGGCCATCGTCTTCATCTCCTGTATCTTATAAATTTTTTGATTTATTAAAGAAAGGATTTCTTTGTTTAGTTTTTTGAGGACCAAGGTCAAGTACCCTCCAGGAATGGCACAAGATTTGGATTCACAAAAACCTCTATTTCAAGAATCTGATGGAGTATGGGGTATTTGTTCCCTGTTTTTGTTTGTTTGTTGTTCTTTGTTACTTTTTCTGTATTCTCTTTGTAGCAGGAGTGGGTATCTCAGGAAAATAAGCCACTATTGGAGATTTGGTTTAAACAGAACAGAACAGTTGTTCAGGGCCATGCTGTCTCTGCCTGTTCTTCACACATGAAGCCCACATGGCGGTCCAGCTTTGCTCTCTGTGTCACGTGCTTGGGCTCTTCATGCTCAAAAGGTTTGTGGGAGGCAGGGCCATGAGGCACTGTGGAAGTATTTGGGAAAAACCAAGGGCTTTGTGATTAGCCCTGTGTTCCCTGTCACTTCCCCCAGTGTTACTAATGGATCCAGCCCACCCAGATTCCTGAAATTTTTTGGTTAACTGAGGTTTTATCACACTGGGCTAGAAGCCAAATGTGTGTGCTTCGTGGTTTGTCTAGGGCCCCCACCCCCAAAGACAGTAACTCCTCTCCATTAAGTAGAGATCCTATTAATGACTCAAGTGGAAAGTGCCATTGCCACCTGATAGGCAGCGGTTAGGTTTTCCTGGTTTGAGGCATCTGGTGTGGATTTCTGTTGCTGAGCTAAGAGACAGCTTACCTCAGATGTCCACATTCGGAGTCATAACCCACCTCCTCTCTGCAGAGTCATGGGTACCCAGGAGAAAATTGGCATGCCCACTCGCTCCGGAGCTCTTGACCCCCTTTCACTCAGCCACGTCCAGTCAGTGCTGGTGCCTGCATGGTGGGCTCCCGCTGCACGGCCAGCTCCCCTGGAACCTCCTCACCAGGATTTCCCCTGCTGCCTCGGAAACCCAGCAGGAACTGAGTGGGAATGGTTGTAGGTGAGGTGTGTGTGCAGACGCTCTGAACGCATCGTCTTTATATCTTTAGGGACCTTAATCGGAATCGGATCCGGCTGATTGAGGGCCTGACGTTCCAGGGGCTTGACAGTTTGGAGGTGCTGAAGCTTCAGCGAAACAACATCAGCAAGCTGACGGATGGAGCCTTCTGGGGGCTGTCCAAGATGCATGTACTGTGAGTACAGGGCTCGTTTGGGGCATCTGGGACTTGTGTGTGGTCTCTTTAAGTCACACGTACATGTTCATCAAGCTCCCTGCCCCAAGTATCATTTAGGACTTCAGCCCAAGCCAGCCCCCTGCCCTTTGGACTTCAGCTGGGCCTAACTCAGTGTCTTTTGGGACTTTGCCAGATAAGTCTTTTCCTTAAAGGTTAGGAAAACCTCTTGTGTGGGGTTATAGTGGATTCAGTGGTGTCAGTTGGTTAGTGAAGATGGAAGAGGGAGCCATTTTTCTGGGCTCCCTTTCATGGACTGTTGAGCAGGTTCCCTTTGCGCATGTCCTCTCCTCTGGCCTGCACCCTAAGGAGATGTTCCCTCTCTCCAATTTGGGGTTTGACAGTCTTGATGTGCAGGTGGACCAGAAATGTGTAGTTCATTCTGGGAGATTTATTTGTCTTGGTGAGTTAATCAGGGCATCGGCCCACATGTCCCCTTGATCCAGAGAGCAGATGTACATTTCACAGGACTCACCTGCTCGCCAGAGCAGTGCAGAATGGCAAGAACGCACAGAGAAGGGCAGAAAAGGCAGTTGCTCATCTTCTGTTTTCAGACATTTAAATTTGTTTATTGTTAATCCAAAGTATATTCTTCTCGTAGCTGTAAACGTACTTCAGATTGTGAGGAAAAGTAGTGATTGCCCACCCGCCCGCCCTCCAGTCCCTCTTCCAGCAGTGTGTTCCCAAGAGGCAGTCACTTCTCATTTCTCTTCCTGTGTTTTCTGTTTGTAGTTTATATACTTATACCACTATCTTGATTTGTCAACTTGAGATTTCTTGCTTCATGGTCAATGGTTTAACTTATTCAAGACACCCTTCCAGTCTCTATAATTGATGTCATTACATTTATCTTTGATTTGTTATCTTTGCCACTGAAATAAAAAAAAATTCTGGTTCTTGTTCCATCAACTCTCTCTGCTGTGTATCAGTGACCATGCCTCCTTCTCATACACACACACACACACACACAAGTGAGGGCATTAGCATTACTCTTCTGTTTCTCGCTCTCTTTGACATACCCCTTTGATCGGCTGTACTTTTTTTTTACATATTTAGGAAACTTTTACTTGACATCCTTAAAACTGTCGTTTTAGACTTTGAAATTAAGTGGTTGTGTGCTGGGTGGGCTGAGATAAAAAGAATTCACAGGAAAAAATGCAGTTAGCACATACCATGTAGTTTTTATGTTGAACAAATTCATACAATTTGGAAGTGATCAGTGGCCTTAGAGGTTAACTATAAATTTAGTGCTTACTTTTTGTGCAGCAGCAGAAAGTGAGATTGGTAACAGCAAAACGTGGTTGCCCAAAGTCCTCGTAATACTGAATGTGGGCAACATTTAAATGAGTAATTTTCATTCTTGAGGTCGGGGGCATCCCCAGCCAAGTGTGCAGGGTCAAGAAGCTGGGTAGCAACCTTCTTACTTAATATACTTGGGGGGAACTAAAGTTCTTAGCACTAGATGAAGTTCTGACATGATTTTCTTATTTGCTTCTCGTAACAGCCCTGTGAAGTTAATATTCTTGGATACCTCCATTTTCTACATGTTCAGATTCTTTCAACCCACGGAGTAGCAAAATTGGGATTTAAATCCAAGTAGTCTGACCCCGGTGCTAAAGCCATGTCCCTTGATGCAGTGTTCCAGAGCCCAGACGTGGTTAGCCAAATCTGGGTGTGAATTCTGGCCCCTAGTTTCTTGCTCATCTGTGGAATCTCAGCCTCGATTTTGTCATCTGTAAAATGAGGATGATAATGAAAGCCAACTCCTATTCTGTCTCCTTTCACTTTTTTTCATTGGCCCTGCCCTCTGCTTGCAACTCCTCTGCCCATGTGTGTGCTTGGTTCACATGTCATTCAGCTGAAAAGGAAGCTTCTCCTTGTCTTCTAAGCTCTCTTAAGTTGGCTTGGAAACCCACTACCACCTGTTTTGGTTTGCCCATCTGTTTAGGTTTGCCTGTCTTGTCCTAGCTGGTGGGGGGAGGAGGACGGGGACACACACACACACAGACACCCCATGCACTGTTAGATCCTTGGTGCCAACCAGTGGATCTTTGGTGTTAGATCCTCAGTGCCAGTTTATTGCTGCCTGTGTAGTTGTGAATAAGAGCCCACCTTCATCCTGCGTGTGGCTATCATTGCAGGCACCTGGAGTACAACAGCCTGGTGGAAGTGAACAGCGGCTCACTCTACGGCCTCACGGCTCTGCATCAGCTATACCTCAGCAACAACTCCATCTCCCGTATTAGCCGGGACGGCTGGAGCTTCTGCCAGAAGCTACACGAGCTGTGAGTGTTGTCCCACTTTGCTCTGTGCTGTGTAGAGACATTACCTGTAGGGGACCCTCCAAAGCCCAGAAAGCCTAGGCCTGGCCAAACCCACAGCACAGTGGACTAGGGAGGGCTCAGAGGCAGGCACTGCCTATTCTGGAGGGAGGCCATGACCCAGCCACAAGGCCTAGAGCAGGACCCCGAAGCCTAGCAGACCTCAGTAATTTCTGCTTGATTCCTTCCTGATCCCCGTTCTGTGTCCCCTAGGGGTAGCGCTAGGGCCTTCTTGGGCTTGGAGAAAGCCCCTGGGGTCGAGTCCTCTGGTGTCGCAGGGCAGTCTGCAGGTGTGTTCTCTTCACAGCTGTTTTAAGAGCTGTTGCATGTTAAAGGCTATACTGGACTTCTTTAGTGAAGGAGTTATTTGGGCTCAAACAGAAAGAACAGTGAACCTGAGAGATGGTGATATGCCAACAGTGGGGACATTCACACGGCCTTGCAGTCTGCCTTGCTGCCCATAGACAGTTGCCACAGTGGCTCTGCCCCCTTCCCCACCTAGTGTCCCCCTGGCTTGGTGGTGAGGCTCCTGTGCTGACGTGACTGCTCACACTTCATGTAAGTGGACAGCCCTCATCCCATTGGGAGATTCCCAGATGGAGCCTCAGCTGGGACTGAGGTCTCTTGAGCCGGTGTTCACGCTTCCGGAGTCGAGTGGTGACGGACTTCTTAGATCGGGGGTACGGGGGTGCTGGCTGCCGTGCCAGGGTCAGTGACTAGTGATGGAAGCAGCATTGCAGGGACTCAGTGAACACGCTGATGTCCGTTTGTTCATGTTCCATGTCTAGAAGATTGGTTGTTTTGGAGGAAAAAAGTGGATTCTCATTGTGTTTATTATTTCAGTTTAATATGTTCAAAGTTTCTCAATTCTAGTTTAGTCCAATATGTTTCTTTACTTTTTTAGAAGGGGTTTGATGGGTTTTCTTTTCTAGACTTTACTGTAGGAAAAGATTCACCCACTAAAGCAAATAATTGTTATGAGTGACAGTCCTCTGTGTGTCTGGCCTCTCGATCTTACCAGGCAAACTTAGGGGGATGTTTAAACATACTGTTGAGTCTTGCAGCTGTTGGTTTCATCTGGGTTTCCATGTCCTTCCCTCCTGCTTCCCTCCCCCACATACCTTGCACTGACCTGGAGTTTATATTTCAGTGAATCCATCATTCCCTAAAGCAACAATCAGTGGTCCTGCCTCTTTCCTTTTCCCTTTCCCTTTCCTTTGATTCTGTGAGTGTGCATCTGCGTGTTAACCCTTTGGGTTGAGTTTCAGAACCCTTCACAGCAGTGCTGTTGCATAGTATTCTCACTCCTGTCAGGCTGTCGGCTCAGGCTGTGACCCCGCTTGGGGACTCCCAGGACCCACTGTTCTCTGTCATCCTGGCCTGGGAGCCCGGGAAGCAGGAAGGGTCTTCTAAGTCCCCCATACTGGAGCTAGTCCAACTGCTAAGGTGCAGGGCACTCCTCTGAATTGCTGAAGGTTGATGTGGGTCCCTGGGCTTGAGGCGTCAGTGGAGAAAGGCCAGTGGGCAGTGTGAGGCTTTCTTCTGCATCCATTAGAAGGGGCGGAGGAGGTCACAGCATTGTGCCCTCAGCAGCCTGACAGTTTGCCTGACACCCAGGGAACGTTGGGCCCTGGCTCAGGACTGCTTTCCAGCATGTTCCCACCCCTCCTTTCAGCTAAATTCTTTAATTGCAGATGAGGATGTAATTTTGATCTCCGGCCAGGTCTTTGCAACGGACAGATACCATGACTTATTTCTCTAGGAGGGATGAATGTTACTCCCTGCTGCCTTTAAAAACTTACTAATTTTCTCGGAACTTATTTTCCATATTCCTGCCCCAGACCAAATTTCCCATTTTTCACCGATAGGTGGCTTAACATGCCAAGTAACCAACCCAGGCAGGGCTGTGTCAGAGGTCCAAGGTGTGCTGGGAGGAAGGAAGGTTTGATTTTGATGATCAGGGAAGGTGTCCCACTTATGGGGGCAGGGGGTGCTGTCATCCCAGAAGTCTGGACAGGAGATAGGCGCTGAGGGTAGTGCCTAAGGAAAACGTGAAGCACTGTGAGGGAGGCTTGTTCCAGGAGGTGACTAGGGGTGCTCTCTGCTAGACGCTGTAGGGAGCCTGACTGGGCCACCCTGCTCACTGTGGGCATGCCCCTTGGGTCCTGTCCAGAGTCCCAGGCCCCTGATGTGAAAGGTACTTCGTAGCCTGGATCGGGACAGACCATGGGCACAGACACAAAGGGGTTGGAACCTTGAGCGTTCTTGAGTTGTGTGTCCTCATGTAGTCCTTAGTCTTACACGCTTCCATGACCTCCAAGAACATTCCAGCAGTCACAGTCCTGATGGGTCTCCAGCTGCCTGACCACTCTTGCCCTTGGGATACTTGTGTGCGTGTTCCTTCCCACTGAGACCCAGCTGGCCGTGGCTTGCTGTTGAGGAGAGAAGAGGGTGACTCTGTGCAACCTGATGGTGACATTTGCTTTCTTCTTGCCTTCCTCAGGATTCTGTCCTACAACAATCTCACCCGGCTGGACGAGGAGAGCCTGGCTGACCTCAGTAGCTTAAGCATCCTGCGTCTCAGCCACAATTCCATCAGCCATATTGCAGAAGGTGCCTTCAAGGGACTCAAAAACCTGCGTGTCTTGTACGTCTTTCACTGTGGGGTTGATAGAATGAACGGGTCCTGGCTGGGAGGCAGGATAGGCCAGCCAGCTGTTTCGTTGAAGTCTCTTTCATTGGCTGCCGGTCAGAATTGGGTCCAAAACTGACCTGTTACATGTGCAATGTCACACTTTTATATAATCAACTGAAAAAGAATTGGTTGAGCAAAAAAAATGCCCCTCACTTCCCCAGGATGGTGCCTATGGAGTGATGATGACTCAACCAATTGTGGCTAACGAGTGTTAATTCCCACAGTCAGCTGTGGGGTGAGGGGGTCATATGGTCGGGAGAAGCTTCCCCTACTGAGCAGTCTCCAGGATGGTGGGTATGTGGGCAGTCTTTCAATCTCAAGTTCTCCCTCTGCCACTTTCATTTTGAGTCCTGAATGCTTTCTGTTTGGACCAAGGGAGTGTTGAAGGTCATCTCTTGGGGACCCTGTGTCTCGGAGGCCCCATTTCCAGGAGAGGGAATTAGAGGATCCTGTGTTTTCCCTTCAGCGTAAATGGAGGCAAGAATGTCATTTCTCTCTAAACTTTGAATTAGGTGGAGTTGCCACAGTTGCTACAGGATACTTTCCTGGGACTTAAAGTTTTTTAGTTGCTGGCTTCAGAGAGCTTCCAGGCAACTATCGGCATAAAGCCCCCAGAGAAGGGGGTATGGTTTCAATAGTAGTGGTGGGTTCTGAGGCCTCCTTCCGGCCCTGCCCACTGTAGAAAGAGGGCCTGTTCCCGTTTCAGGGAGGAAGGCCTTTGCACTTGCACCTGCTGGAGGGCAGGGTGGGCTTCGATGCTGAGCCATTGTTGGGGCATGTGAAACAGCCCAGATGCCAGGCTATTCAGGCTGAGGTCAGCCTCAAGCCCTTTGAAGGCCTGAATAACAAGGTTGGGAACATTCCGACTGAGTGGGCCAGGAAGAAGAGAAAAGATTTGGCAGCCAGGGCTTGGAGCGGGTAGACAGGCACACAAAGCCGCAGCCCCATGTCCCAGTTTTTAGCATGTAGATAATAGGGAGGAACCCCATTGAAAGAAGTGCCTTCCAGCAGCAGAATCTCAGCTCTTTGAGCTTCCTACTGAAAAATAAAGGTCAGAGCAAGCATTCCACTTTGCGGTCAGAGCTCCCTCCCTGCTGGCACTGTGGAGTCCTTCCAAAGGCTCATGGGAGCTGAGCACAGCATCCTCTCTGTTCCTGGCCCATGTCTACAAGGGCTTGGAAGAGGAGGGTGTAAGTACTGAGAACCTTGTGGAGAGTTGGGGAGGGCCCACCATGTGCCAGATGAGGGCCTGGTTGCCAGGTGGGACTTCTCACCTGGTGCTGTGACCTGCCCTTAGAAGCTGGGAGTGGAAGCTGAATCATTGGCCTTATGATTTGCATTATTAGAGAAGCCTGGGCTGAGAAGTTGGCCGTATCTTCTCATCCTGAAAAATGGGTTACAACTCTGACTCAGCACCCAGGTGTTGTCCCTGGCTCAGAGTCAGGGTATTTGCAGGCCCTGTGAAAAGATGGGAGCTCCAGGCTCCAAACCTACTTACCAGCATGGAGGTGGCCCCTGGAAAGGCCCCATGCCCAGGACTCCTTCTTCACTGTCCCTTTCCTGTGGGTGCTCTTTGCAGTTTCTTGGTCCAGTCCAGAAAAGGGATTCTGGGTGTGGTCTGACTCTCAGTGCCAGTGGCCAGACATCTGCTCTCTGGGGTGGAATACAAACCAGGATTCCTCGTGGACTGTTTGCACGTCTCCTTCCCCGGCCTTGGCCTCAGCCAACTTGGAAGCAGTGCAGGGAGCTGGGGAAAGCTCTTGCTCAAAGCCTGTGTCAGCTTTGTGGGAAGGCTGAGAAAGCCAGGCCATGCCACAGGGGGTGCAAACCTGGGTTTGCTGCGGCTCACTGGTCATGCTTCTCTTGACCATATGTGACAGCTGGGCACCTAGAATGCTCCTTGATATTTCAGCTTCAGAGTGTCAGTTTGTCCTCCAATTCAGGTTGAAGAACAAGCTGAGAACTGGATGGTGAGCTGTCTTTCTGTCTTCTCCCCAGGGATCTGGACCATAATGAGATTTCAGGCACAATAGAAGATACCAGCGGTGCCTTCACGGGGCTTGACAGCCTCAGCAAGCTGTGAGTATCTACCGTTTGACATTCTGGAAGCTCCTGCACTTGAAGACAGTTCTTGGCTCCCCCCATGCCTCCTTTGTTCTGGGTTCAGCTAGAGGAGAGCTGTCTGACATTTATCTTCTTTTTGTCTGGGAAGAAAAATCCAAATATGAGAGTGGGAGACATCCCACCTTCTCTCTGGCCAGTGGTCTCATTACTGCTTTGGGCATTAGATTCTTTAGGTTAAAGACCTGGTATCTAGAGGCCTGTTGGAGCTTCTCTCCCAGTTTATTTATGACTGATGTGAAAACAGCCAAATTTTTTGTTGTTCTTTGCACAAAGGATTCTTGCCCTCTTGCTCAGTTTCTAGAAATTATGTGAAATGTCTAAAGCCAAATACCTCTTCAACGTTATGAGTCCTCAGTCAGTATATTTGTCATAGGTCACAATTTCAAACAGAAACAGTCATTTAATATGGGTAATGTAGTAGCTCTTTTTTTATTCAAAATGTCTGTCTGTCTGTTTTCTTTAAGTTCTTAGAATTTACCAGTTACTCTCAGTTACTCTCACAACATGTTATATAGAACAGTCTCATAAGGGCAGGCTGTTACGCAACCTTTTTGTAGTTGAGGACACAGAGCTGAAGGGATTTTGCCCAAGACCACACAGCTGGTAGGTGGCAGAGTCAGAATTTGCCTGTGTGGCCCCACAGCCCAGGTTGGATCTCCCTTACCCCACCCTTTCTCTGCACCTCATCAGCACTTTCTGCAGATGCTGCTCAAGCAACATGCAGGAGCAGGGACTGGAGCAGTTATTACTGTTCACTAGCTACTCAGATGGAGGGTTCAGAGGAGGGTGAGACACAGAAGACAGCCACCGCTCCTGTCCCTGAGCCCGTCCCTGACAGCAAGCCGGATAGAGTGTCAAGTAAACATTTGGAAGCGGCAGCACAGGGTCCTAGGGAAAGCCTGTGGGGGGGGGGGGGTTGGGGGGGGTCTGTATAGTCACTGTTTCTGATTTGTTTTGAAAAGTGAGGTTTTCATACCTTTTGTACTCTGGGTTCTGAGTGAAAAGAAGCTGTTTGGGATCTTTGAGGACTGTATCTCATCTTGAGCATCCTGTATTCTGACAGCATGTCAAAAATCCCAGTCAGTCTTCTTTTTCTTCCCTAAAAAACTGCTCTGTTCTCCCCACCTCCTGACCCCTTTGCCCGGGACAGCACAGGACGTGGGGCAGAGGAGCCCCAAGCTGGGAGTTTGGCAGTGGGGTGGGGAGCACCTGGCCAGCCACACAGCACAGGCCTCACTGTGAGAGCTTCAGCCACAGCTGACAGAGGTGTGAGTGGGACAAGCTGGCACACTCGGGTCCTTGTGGGGCATGTCCCAGCAGAGGAACCGGAGTCGTTGGTGGGTGTCATGGCTTCCAGGTGGCTCTTCCTCCATGTGAGGTGTGGTGGCGCTCCAGGATTTCTGGTTCTGGATAAACCAGGCTGTGTCCACAGCCTGGACCACCTTCCTAGCCAAACCACGTGCTGTTGTTCCCGGTGTTTTCTGCACTTCATCCTGCTGGGCCAGATTCCACAGTTCTATCTTAAGTCCCAAGAAGTTAGCGCAAACCCGTGCTCCTCACTTGCACTGTGGTTTTTGACAAGGGAGCCCCATAGCAGTGGGTTCCACACTGACCTGCAGCTGAAACTCCAGAGAACTTGTTAAAACAGAGTCTCCAGCCTCCACCCACCCAGCCCCACTGATCAGACTCTTGGGGCTAAAGACTTTGTGTCTGTGGAGGGCGGACTGGAAAAGAGAGAGATGCATGTAATTGGACAATAATAATTGCTTCATATGATTATATATATGCAGTCATTTAGGTGGGATGGTACTGTAGTTATGTTGCAAAAGCAAAAAACAAAAACAAAAAAGGAAGATTCCTCCTCTTCTTAGATATAAAAAACATGGTGTGATGCCTCTGATTTGGATTCCGAGTCATCTGGCCCGGCGGGGAATGGGAAGCAGGTAGAGGCAGAGAAGAAGTAAGGCTGGCAAGATGGGGGGTGGTTGCAGCTGCATGATGGGCACATGGGGCACATGGCACTCTTCCATCAGCCGTGAAGCTGTGCGCGATCTTCCATGTTAAATGGGAAAAGGAAAGCAAATGCTTCTCTGTGATTCTGGTGCCCATTTCTGATTAAAAGCCACTGTGCCTGGCATATGAAAGGTCTGGAGTGAGCATTGGGGGAGGAAGGGAGTTAGGGAGAGAGGAAAGGAGGAAGGAAGGAATAAAGGAGAGAAGCAAGGGAAGAGTGCTTTGATCTCTTCTCCACTCAGAGCACTGCCTGGAAGCTCTGTGGCATGGCCATGGCTGGGGAACGTAGCCGTGAGCAACACCACATTGCCCCATCTGAGTGGCCTGGCTGCAGTCTTTTGGGGTTCCATTAGAAGTGGGGAGCAGGTTGGTACAGAGAATGGCTCTGACCCACATGGGTTGCAGTCAGTGGACCTGATAGGGGTTCACCTTTAAAGCACCTAAGGGATGATGTTCAGGGAATCTACCTTAGAATGGGAAGGTAGGAACACTCTGGTATTCACTCAGTTATTCAAGGACCATGCCAGAGGCTAGACCTAAATTGTTTTCCAAAAAAAAGAAAGGATGAGCAGCAGAGCCATAGAAAGCCTCCGTCTGTGAACATTGGGCGGATGTGACCCGGCCTGTAAGTTCTGCAGCTGCTGAACAGCCATTTTGGATGGTTCTTCAGACTAGAGCCCCTGGCAATGGAAGGATGTTTCTAGAGTTCCTTCTCCCTTGTTTGCCTGTGATCGTTATACTCAACAACCCCACACCCCCCTTTCTTAATGTTTGTGGAACCTGCTGGGGGCATGCAGTGTCCGAGGATGTGAGGCAGGAGGGGAGGATTTCTGCAGCATAGACTAGAGGCAGAGGAACACTCAGTCTTTTGTGTGCAATGGGTGATGCAAGTTCCTGCCACATGGGTCCAACTCTGTCCTCCCCACCTCCTGACCCCTTTGCCCAGGACAGCTCAGTGGGGGCAGGGGATCGCATGTGTGAACAGTGGTTTTGGGACAATATGCGGCATTGGGTTATGGGGCCAAGCATCTTGATTCCTGCGGGGTGGAGTGGGCCCTGGTAGGTCCTGACCCCAGGTTGGGGTGGGGGAGCTACTCTCAATCATCATAGGCACTACCTTAGCACCCCCCACCCCCAGGGTTTGCAGGGTTGCTTTAACAAGAGCCCAAAGACCTTTGGGAGCCCAGCTAGGTTGGCCGGGAGATGCATGAGAGGGTTTGACGGGTGGCTTCTCAGGGTGCCTGTCTGCTCTGAGTTGGTGGTACAGGGAGATTGGCCAGCGGCCCGTTTTCTGGGAGCCTTAGGTCAGGTGGAGTCAAGTCTCAGTGGCCCGCAACCACAAGGGACAGCACACGCGTCCTCCTAGGTCAGAGTCCAGTTCTTCCTTCACACAGCAGCCCTGTCAGTGGTGTCACCATCTGCTAGCTGAGCCCTGGCCCCCACCCCCCAGATGGCTTCTGGGGGCTGTAAGGACCTGTTGTCATCATTAGAAATAGCAGTCTTCCCTCATTGTGAAAGAGGTCAGTGAAACTAATATTTAATGGATGAAATAAAGCACAGCCTTTTCCTCACTCTGGTTTACGGGAGATTTCACTGCAGTTCAGAACATTTACTAGGACCTGCCTCGTCCCGGGGAGCTGAGTAAGGCGAGGTGGGCGGCACTTTGGGAGAGTGGGGTGTATGCCTTTTGGGCTGGGAGGGAGGCTGGTGAATGTGGCCGCTGGTCTCTATGTACTTGATTTATTTGTTCTAAAATAAGTTTCAGATTGAGAGAGGTTGTTGAGACTCAGGATGAGATTGTTTTCACATCCATGCAGACTGCCTTTGAGAGAAAGAAAAGGCAAAGCGATCTTTGGCTTTCATGCTCCCCTTCACCTCCAGAGGCAGGAAACAGAGCTGGCTTTGTTGGAAGGCTGAACTCAGAGTTACTGGTGGAGCTGCTTAACTGGAGGCCCTGAGAGAAGGCTCTGTTCCTGATGAAGTGGGGGTATCGGGAAGCCCCTCAGAAGTGGCCACATGGGCTCATGGTACCCGGGGAGCAAGCTGAGAAAGCCCCTCTTCCAGTGCTCCTGGCACTGCCTGACTCATTCCACATCTGATACTATCTTTCTGAGGGCAGCAGCATCCTGGTATTAGCCTAGGTGGCCCGGGAGCCCTTTGCAGTTGTGCTGAAGCAAAGGCCCATGGGAGCTGCCCTGCTGTCTTTCGATTTCTTCAAGGGTACATTTCCTTTCCTTTGTCCATTCAGGGAGGCCTGGTGCTTGCTGGTTTTTCTTGTGGGTCCCAATCTTAATGCAGGTCTGAAGGTGGAACCAGCCATTAGTTGAGATCTTTCTCCTGCTTCTCAGTGGATCCTGGACAAGGACTCCCCTCCCCACCCCATCCTGCATAAGGGGCTGAACCAGATTGGCTTTCTACACAGGCTTTCTGCCCTAACCACCTGCATGGGCTGCCTAGGAGTTGCTGTCCCAGATCTGGTGATCCTGAGATGGCCCAGGAGTTGACTCCCAGCAGTCCCATTTTTAACAAGCCCTGGTGATTATCCTGGTGTGCGTCAGAGTTGCAGAGCCCTGTAGCTGACTGTCCGCCGCATTCCCTCCACGGGTCTACTGCATATACTTCCTGTGCTAGCAGGAGGTGGAGGGAACACCTTGGTGGGCTCTCATCAAGAGTAACTGATAATGAGCCCTGGCTGCTGCGACTCAGTGGATTGAGCGCCGGCCTGCAAACCAAGTGTCGCTGGTTCGATTCCCTGTCAGGGCACATGCCTGGGTTGCACGCCACATTCCCTGTTAGGGGCGCCCAACAGGCAACCACACATTGATGTTTCTCTCCCTTCCCCTCTCTCTAAAAACAAATAAAATCTTTTTTTTTAAAGTTTTAAAAAAGTAACTGATAATGAGGAGGGAAAAACTGAAACTTGATTTTTTTCACTCCCAATATCTAGCATATTCTAAGTGCTGTCTTCCCTCCCCTGTCCAGAAACAAACCTTGCTTTGCCCTACACAGCCTAGTAGAAGAAGACTCGTTTCTTCCTTGCATATTGGGTAGGGGCATATCTGGGTTCCTAGGAAAACAACAGTTACTGCTAAGGTTGGGATTGGAATTGCCTGGAAGCAGGACTCTCTTCTCATAGGTGGGTGGTCCAGGGCTCCAGGCAGTAGATAACCTAGGAGGTTGATCTTTGATAACATGTCTGTCAGAGAGTTAGTGAGCCTGGACCCATTGACACCATTGACAGTCTGGGTTCTTGCTAAGGAGGCAAGGCACAGTGGCCATGCGGGCCCTTGGGGCCTCGCTAGGTGCTCCAGACGGGGGTTACGGAGCCAGCTTGATGGGCTCCCCCTGCCCTCTTGCCTTGTGTGGGAGCCTTCATCCCAGAATGCAGCTTTCAGAGGTGGGGGGTAGTTTTTGGTTCTGGAGTTTTCATTCCCTTCTCTGACTCTGTTTCCCTCACCGACACAGTGATCAGCCCCTTCTCTCCTCCAAGGCCATGGCTAAACTTCAGACCCCACCCTTGTGTGGTCCTTGGAGGGAGACAGCCAGGGCTGACCAGATGATTTCCACTTAACATTGCAAGGGGCCTTTTTAGGCAAGACAGTACATGCAATTCCAACCTGTCATCGCTGTTAAATTCTAATAAAGATGGGAAGTATTTCATTTCAGAAAGGGGAAGGCCTGTGTTTTTCAGATCCATAAACTCAGCGCAGGTCAGATTTCCACCTGCCTCTCACTGGACAGACTTAATCAGATAGCAGTACCCTAATTATGTATTCTCTTTCTCCAACCCTCCCATTTACCGCCCCACCACCACCACCACCACACCCTCCACCCATTTTTGGATGTTTGGAAACTGCAGGACTCTGTTTGGAAACAAGATCAAGTCTGTAGCTAAAAGAGCATTCTCGGGGCTGGAAGGCCTGGAGCACCTGTGAGTATCTTATAAGATCTTTCCTGACCCCAGGCCTGCCAAATGCAGGGCCAGGGGTGTCTGCTAGCAATTTAATCACATCTTTGTAAACCAAGAAACAGGGGATGTGGACATGCCAGCTGCATCCTTCTCATTATAAGTCATCTTCAACTTTGGTCTTTATTTTGCCTATGCCAGAGACAGTTACAGAACATTTCACCAGTTGGTGAGCTCCCAATTAATGCCATTGGAGTTCGGATAAACTCACTTTGCCTTTTTCTTTCCTGCCTCACCCCTGCACTGGCTTCTCCACAGGCCCCAGTGTCCTTCCCACCTCGGCGAGGGCACTTTGTCTTGGCCCAGGCCTGTACCTCCATTAGAACAGCCTAATGGGCTGACTACTTGCTGGGCTTTGCCAGGTGATTTTCTCCTCTGTGGCTGTCCAGAGCAAGATGACTCCAGTACTTGATTCTTAGTTTATTTTTGCCCTTGAGTCAAGTTCGATTTCTGTTGGGAAAAGTTTGCCTGTTGACTTGTTGATCAGGCCTTAACTTTGCTTTGATGCTCCCCTTAAGGCTGGCTTGGTTCCAGAGTTATTCCATATGCTGATGTCAACACATGTGAAATAGTAGCCACTTACAGTGGAATTATGAAAGGACATAGGGGTCCGGCTAGTACCCGTGGCTCATTTGCAAAACCAGGGCTGCCCTGAAGAATCCCTGAGCCTCTTAGCTTGAACACAGGGTGGACTTGACGGGTACCCAGAGTTCTTTGCATAAGTGAAGAGTATTCTTTTACAGGAACCTTGGAGAGAATGCTATTAGATCTATCCAGTTTGATGCCTTTGTGAAGATGAAGAATCTCAAAGAGCTGTAAGTACCTGGGACTCCAAGGCTGCCCCAGTTAACATGAGTAGAGAATTTAAGAGTAAGAAATGCCTTATCTGGATTGTGCCTCATCTTATGTAATTGTTGTGATCATTTATCATTGTATATAAGTTAAACTGTCTTTTTAAAAAATTCCCTGTGGGGACTTATTCTGGATCAGAGGTAAGCACACTTTTTCTTGAAGGGCCACATTGTAAATATTTTCAACTTTGTGGGCTGTAGGATCTCTGTCTTGACAACTCTTGTAGCAGGAAGCCATAGATAATACATAAATGGATGGGCGAGCTGTGTGCCAGTAAGCTCATTTACAAGACAGTGGGCCGCAGGCTGCTGGTTACTCCCACTGTTCTGAATGACATGCAGTGAATACTCAAGAACAGGCACACTCATCCCTTCAGTTGTGTCAGGGACAAGTTTTTATGTTTGGGGTTTGCTTCAAATGAAGGGCCTGTGTTGAGAGGGGCTTCTTTAATATACTTGGGGGACTGTGAGCAGGGCAGACGTATCTCTGGGATGGTCACACACGACTGGTGGACAGTGAGGTGGTGCCCAGCCCATATTTGTTTCGAAGGCCTCCTTTGAGTTCATGGTGGTAGTACTGCCATATAGACTGTCACCGTAGTCCCTTGGGTAACAAGAGTTAGAAGAGCTTCCTTTTGTCCTAGTCTGTGGAAGAGGAGGTAGTCTAGGTGTCCCAAGTTCCCTTTCTTTTTCCTTTACGTAAGTCTGATCCTGCAGCCTGTAAGTCCTAACCATAATATTAGTTGCTTCAAGGGGTGCTGACAGTGTGGCGAGGCCAAGGTTGGACATCTTTGCTCCCTGATTTTCTTCCTGAGGCCGCTCCTGGTGAACCCTAGACTGTGGGGGATGGTAGTAGGAATGGGGAAATAGGGAGCTCTAATCCTCGTAGTCGGAAACCAAAGCAGAAGCAGGTCTCTGGTAACACTCCTCTAGGTATGACCTTTTCTTTGCAGTGATATTCCAGTCTGTCGAGTCGGTGCTGTTCTGTAGAAGGGTCATGATTTTAGAACAGGAGTTCATAGAAGGGATGACAACATGGATAGATAGGTGACAAAGCACGTGTAGCAAAACATTTATTGTAAAATCTAAGTGGTGAGTACATGAGTGTTTATGTTGCATTTCTTTCAACATTTCCAGTTTTGAAACTTTTCAAATACAATGTTTGTAAGTTGAAAAGATCTAATTAAATGGGAAGAGGGTATTTTGAGAGAAAGAAGGAAGGACATGGAGACCAGATTTTTCTTTTGGCCTCCTAAAAATTGCAGTGTCTAGTTGGGATTAACTGGACCCTTCCAGGTGCTTGGTCACCCCTCACCTTCATGCATCTGCGGGGTTCTGGAGACTTCACCTTGGCCCTCTGCCTGGGTTTCCCATCAGTCATTGCACGTACCCAGCTGTGGCTGGCCCTGGGTCCAGCCTTCTGATGGGAGAAACAGTTAATTCCACTTGGTCGTTTTCTTCCCCCATCAGATCAAGGCAGATTGTACTGTGTGCTTAGTCACCCTCTGGGTAAATTTCCACATGTGATGATGAGAAACACTTGGAGCTGGAATCATGACAGTGCACCATGGAAGCCAGCAGAGTGCTGGGATAGCTGGCAGTGGCAGCCAAGGAAGTTGGCAAGGCTGTGCCTTTAGTTGGTGAGGGAGTAGTAGTGGTGGTCTGCGGTGCCTTGGAGTTGCTGGCCATGCTCTTGTCTCTCAGCTCAGCCTTTGTCTTTAAAGCAATGTGTGTGTGTGGACAGAAGGTCAGGGGTCAATGTCTGGCTCCTTTTCCTCTATATCTACCCTGTTGGTGCTAACTTATTATTTAGGAAAGCTTTCCCTCAACCCCAAGTGCCCAGTGGCTTCTGAGGTCTAGATGCTTGTTTGAGGTGGGTGTCATTGTGGAGGAAAAAGGAAGTCCTCGGGACCCAGGCCAACAAACAGACTCACTGTGTGGTATGAGGCTTGACCCTTGCACACGTGTTTCTGATCAAGGACAAATGGCAAATCTGTTTTCCCCAGTGTGTTCCTGTGGTTCAAATGAAGTATGTCCCTGTTCACCACAAAGTGCCTAGTCTCACAGTGAAGGCCCAGCATTTTCCTCTAGACTCTTGTGTCCAGTAACACCCAGGCTTTCCTGCTGACTACGCAGTCATGCCAAATGCCCCATGGATGGGGAGCTGTCAGAGCTGACGAGGGAGAGTTTTTTATGCTCTTCACCAAGGCGGTAAGGTTTCCAGTCCAGGCGGCAGCGTTTCCCTCCCAACACACACCCATGCTGGGAAGTGCCTCAGTTACTGAGCAGCACTCGGGCGTGTCCTCATGGTTCACTGTGACAGTGCCTCTGCCCCTAAGTAACTCCACAACACAACAGCCCCCCAGACGTCTCTAAGCACAGAGTTAGCTGCCCATCAAATAGAGATACAAAATCTAATTGTGGTGTTAAGGTCTAATAGGGGCAGACATCTCACTTATAATGGTTTTGAGAGCAATTATTTCAGTCTTTAAAAAAGTATTTCCAGGAATAAGTTTAGAGGTTCAACTAATCTGGGAGCAGAGGGGAACAGGAGGGAAGGTAGATTGTACTGGATTTACTCAGCCTTGGGTTCTTGGGCTTCCATTTCATCTTCCTGTGCTGTGTACTAGGGAAGCAGTTTCTCTGCTCATTAGAAGGCCGGAATGAAATGGAAGAAAACACAAAAACTGCCCATTTGGTTGCTTTGTTTGACATCTGAGCAATATGGTGGGTTGAAAAAGGAGGCTATCGTCGTGATACTGGCCCACGTGGCGCGTTGGGATTTCTAGGCATATGTCCGGGAGCAGTTGACAGGGAAGCAAGCCCGTGTGCCTCCTTTCTCGATCTTCGTCCTTGCAGGGGGCTGGACCCTGTTCTGCAGCACGTGGCCTTTAGGTCTTCCGGGAACAGGGCTGTGAGGCTCTTGGGTTGGCTTATCTTCGAGTGACTCCTCAGGAAAGAATGTCCACTGAGGTGGCAACTCCAATTTCTGTTTAAAAAGCTGACCCTCAGTTGCTGAGAAATTAAAAAGAAAATATTCTCTGTTTTGGTTGGAGCCTCACAAAACCAGAGTTGTGCATTCTCATGCTCCCTGTGCAGTGGCAGTTAACTTACAAGTGCTATTTAGGGAGCGGAGCCGACTTCTGCTGGCCTCCCAGTAGGGCCGGTATAGAGATAAATACACGAACAAGGCAGAAGCCGTTGGCTGGGCCTACACTTGGAAGAAAACACACAGTTTTGCCAAAGAAAAAGATAACAGCCATATAGAAACAGCCCTTCTCAGAACTTGTTTCAGAATTTAGATCAAAGCCTCTGATCAAAGTTGGAAGCTCCCAGTGGTTTATGAGGAGAGTGCTCCTCTTCCTATTGGATGGTCAGAGGCCAGGAGAGGTGAGCTGGCCTCTCCGGGGTTGGGTGAGAGCGGTGTCTGTCCTAGCACATGTGTGAACTCCAGCTTGGTGTTACTCAGGTTGGTCCTCAGGCCAGCATATCAGCGTCACCTGGGAGCCTGTTAGAAATGCTGAGTTTTGGCTCCAGCCCAAGCCTACTAAGCAAGAAGCTGCATTTTATCGGAATCTCCAGGTAGATTCTGGGTCATTGGAGAGGAGCTGGGAGAAGAATCACTTCCCATTGTGGTTTATGGGTGTGAATGATAGAAACTGGTCAGAGGGGACGGATCGTTGTGTGTTCTGGGAGAATACTGGTTTTTTTTTTCAGTCACACTGGAAGTGTCCCTTGTGTTTTCCTTGCAGCCGCATCAGCAGTGATAGCTTCCTGTGTGACTGCCAGCTGAAGTGGCTGCCCCCGTGGTTACTCAGCAGGATGCTGCAGGCCTTCGTGACAGCAACCTGTGCCCACCCGGAATCACTGAAGGGCCAGAGCATTTTCTCTGTGCTGCCAGAGAGTTTCGTGTGTGGTAAGACTGCCTTTGTTATTGTTTTCCATGAAGGAGGGCAAGAGCCAGGAGGAGCTCTTCATTATAGGAGTGATTCCTGTGATCAGAGTTAAACCCCAGTTCGTGGTTAACCAATCAGCTGCTGGATGCAATTTATTTTCCACTGAAACCACACATAGTATTTACTGCACAGTCGCCTTGTTATGTGGTTCTTAGCGTCCACGTGTTTAATCAGAAGGGAGCAGGGGTTGGTTCAATCACAAATCAGAAGAATCAGTTACGGGAAGATAGTTTGTGTTGTTTCAAGAGGGCTCTGGTGCCCGGGTTTAGCTGTGAATTTGTTCTGTGTGTGAGGCTGGGGTTTTAATGTTTCTTTTCAACCCCAAGAATGAAAGATTAAATACAGGAAGAACTAGTCTCAGGAGAACAGCTGCTGTAGTAAAAATAATTCCTTAGTGTTGACTTGCCCTCTTGCTGTTTCTCAAACCACTGAAATCTGTATTTGTAGTTTGAAATTCTTTTTTCTTCTTATTGTTGAAATGTAGCTCTTGCTGCCTTTCGCCCAGGGGCGATTGGGACCCAGCACAATAGCTCAGAGAGGAATAATGCAGCCTCGTGGTCAGTAAGATGTGGTCAGAGAGGGGTGAATTGGAGTTGTTCCTGGTCTGTGATCTGAGCAGGAGTGAGGGTGGGATTCCCAGGCCTGCCTGGGACTGCTGGACAGGTGAGTGCCCTGCTGCCTCCGCCCATCCTGCTGGTCTGCCTGAGCTTTTTGGCCCCTGCTCTCATGATCCTAACCAGGATCACCTCTAGGAGTATGGAGACCCCTATGCTCCTACTGTTGGGTGTAGCCGTAGCCAGTGTGCCTGCCAAAGTCCTCCTTCTCGTATCCAAGGATGTACAGGTCCCGCTGCGTCTGGCTCAGTTTATGTCACCTGGAATAGCAGGTGGTTCCTTTGTGTCCTAAATGCCTGGTAGAGCTGGCTCTTCTCTCCCCAGATGACTTACCAAAGCCACAGATTATCACCCAGCCAGAGACGACCATGGCTGTGGTGGGCAAGGACATCCGGTTCACATGCTCAGCAGCCAGCAGCAGCAGTTCCCCTATGACCTTTGCCTGGAAGAAGGACAACGAGGTCCTGGTCAACGCTGACATGGAGAACTTCGCCCATGTCCGGGCACAGGACGGGGAGGTGATGGAGTACACCACCATCCTGCACCTCAGACACGTCACTTTTGGGCACGAGGGCCGCTACCAGTGTGTCATCACCAACCACTTCGGCTCCACCTACTCCCATAAGGCCAGGCTCACTGTGAATGGTATGGAGGCGCCGTCTCATTATCCTGGTACTCGGCTCCTACGAGTCCACATGCAGCCATTCTTTCGGTTACCCATGTGGAGATGATGGAGGCGGCAGTAGCACAGCCCCATTGGAATCATCCTGTTTCCTACTGTTGGCCTGGGTTGCCCCATAGCAACTTTTGAAGATTAAAGGGTTATTTTCAGTGGTCTCTTTGTTTGGGGGGGACTTACTCTGTCCAGTTATTATGGTAACTGAAATTGGGAGCCCCTGCCTTGTATTGGGTGGTGGGGGCAGCCAGGCGCACCTCCCAGACGCTATGGCGTGCAAGGCCAGTATGACTGCTGTCCTGAGAGCAAACGGTCCTGTGGGTGTTTGACAAGCAAGTTTTACTCTGTGAACAGCTTTGGAGCCTATTGAGGTGGCTTTCTTCAAGACTGCTATTTGTTGTAGTGACTTTAGGGCAGAAGGAGGGAGGCACATAGCTTTACTAGTTAACCACCTGCACCGCTGTAATCTGATGAGATTTTCCTGATTATTAAACCTCTAATTAAAAAGTGCTAGAATTAAAGTGTTTTTAAGCCTTACAGGCCACAGAAAAACATACCCTTTACCACACTTTGGCTGGTTCTCTTGGCTTTTCTGAGAGCCCTCATTGTTTCTCAAAAACTCAGTGAACTGTAAGACTCCCCACCAAAGTAACCTTGATCAGAACATGTGGCTGGATGCTTCCCAATGTGTCAGGGGATATTTAGGATAAGAATGTGGGGAAAGTGCTTTCAGCTTGTGTGCGCGTAGTAACATGGCCCGGCGCCCCCTCTCCAGATGGTTTCCTCAGGAGAGAGCGCTCTCCCTCTGCTTTTGCCAGGGTGCGGGCACAACACCCTCCTTCTGTAATTGCCTCTTGCTGGAGCAGATGTTTGTGTTTTCCAGGCCCTGGCATTTGTGGGGTGCCCTGGTATAGGACATGATTACCATGTGAGAGATAACAGGGGAAGTGTTTCCTTGAAAGCCTTGGTTGGAGGGGGTGTCACCAGCCTTGGGGGGTGGGTACAAGAGAAATGGATGGAAATGCCCCAGTGTGGCCGTAAGTAGCTGGGCAGCCTTGGGGACCTATTTCTCCTCATTCAGAGGTGAGAGGAATGGCCGTAGGTAGACCTTGGCACGCCGGGTGGTGAGGTGGCAAGCTGACACCCAGGCTTTCCCATAACCTGACCTGATTGTGTTTTACAGTGTTGCCATCATTCACCAAAACACCCCATGACATCGCTATCCGGACTGGCACCATGGCCCGCCTCGAATGTGCTGCCACCGGCCACCCTAACCCCCAGATAGCCTGGCAAAAGGATGGAGGCACAGATTTCCCTGCTGCTCGTGAGCGACGCATGCACGTCATGCCGGACGATGACGTGTTTTTCATCACTGATGTGAAAATAGACGACATGGGGGTTTATAGCTGCACCGCGCAGAACTCTGCCGGCTCAGTTTCCGCGAACGCCACCCTGACTGTCTTAGGTTCGACTGTTGTTACACTGGGTGTATACGTGTGTATGTGGGTGTGTGTGAGAGAGTTTTTCTTCAATGTCACAGATACCTAGAGGCAAGGTTCTGAAACCACCTGTGGAGTGTTGAGGTTTGGGAATGTGGTGGGCTATTTCTGAAAGTATTTTAGGCTACTTCCTAAGATTTCTTTGAACGAGTGATTTCATCTCTTAAAAAAATAAGGCTTCGGTATAAAGACTGTGGATGAGAACTGCCTCTGAGTAGGGCAGGGTAGGTGTAGACACACAGGCCCATCACAGGACAGTTGAGGAACAGAAGACGTCAGTTCATTCCTCTTGTAGAAGCCACACCCAGCATGGGAATGATTCAGTCCATGTGTTAGAAGGGCTTCTGAAAAGCTTGCCACTCTAATCATAGGGATCTCACCTGGCATTTCACTGATGTGTTGGATTATCCTTTGTCCAGAAACCTCTGGGGCTCCCAGAATAACTGTAAGGTCTCCTCTGCCTTGCAGAAACCCCATCCCTGGCGGTGCCCTTGGAAGACCGTGTGGTGTCCGTGGGAGACACGGTGGCTCTCCAGTGTAAGGCAGCCGGGAGCCCTCCACCCCGCATCACCTGGCTTAAGGGGGACCGCCCTCTGAGCCTCACTGAGCGGCACCACTTCACCCCTGGCAACCAGCTGCTGGTTGTGCAGAACGTGGTAGCCGAGGATGCAGGCCAGTACACCTGCGAGATGTCCAATGCTCTAGGCACAGAGCGGGCTCACAGCCGGCTGAGCGTCCTGCCCAGCCCCAGCTGCAGGCGGGATGGCACCACCACGGGCATCTTCACCATCGCCGTGGTGTGCAGCATTGTCCTGACGTCCTTGGTCTGGGTGTGCATCATCTACCAGACCAGGAAGAAGAGCGAGGAGTACAGTGTCACCAACACAGGTGAGCCCCTACGGGCTGGGTCTGCTTTCAGGGTTGGGGAGAGCAGTGCCATTTGGGAGGGAGGCCAGGTCCAGAGGCTCTTTCTGGGATTTCAGTATATTAAATTCTAGAACGTTTGGGAATATGGAGCCATTCTGGACAGCTGAGGCTTTAGTGTCCTTGACGCTATTTCAACTTCCAGGAATTTAACATTAAATGGGAATCCTGTCCAATATAAGTACATTATGAGTTCTGCAATTTTCTGTCTCTTCAGTAATCCAGAGGCATCCTGGGCACACACTTTGTTGCCATGTAGGGGATTGTTGCAGTCATGATCTCAGTGTTGTGCCTCTGTAGCTCAGTCCCTTCCCATCACTACTTCCTCTTTTGTGCACTTGGGCATCACATTGCCACGCTTTTCACACCTGGGTGTAAAGTAGGCTCAGCAGGCCCTGGGAGGGCCTCTTGAGTGCAAGACTCCACAGAGTCTCTGCACGGCCTTGACAGCTGCCATTGGGGGATCCTGTGTCTCTGTCTGCATCCTTGTCACCACAAAGGACTGGGACATCCGGTGGATGACTGTCCTGTCTCCTTGCAGATGAGACTGTCGTGCCTCCAGATGTTCCAAGCTACCTCTCTTCTCAGGGGACCCTTTCTGACCGACAGGAAACTGTGCTCAGGACGGAGGTTGGTCATCAGGCCAATGGACACATCGAGAGCAATGGTAAGGCCTCTCGAGTCTTATGTGACTTCCCCTGAGCTGGAGGTGGCCTCCAGCCCGCTTCCAGGGCAGACACACAGCATTACGTTAAGCACGTTTTACCTGGAAGGCTGGTGGCTGAAGCCTGTTTGGTTTCTGGACCTCTCTGTGCAAGTTCTACAAAGTTAAAACCTCATCCCCCAGGAAGTCGCTATGTTGGGCTTAGCGTCTCTCACTAAGAGTTTTACCTCTCATGGTCAAAAGCTCTCACAAGGGTGAGCAACAGACATGTGCTCAGGGCAAGCTGATCCTTACAGGAACTTGTTAACAGGGCTAAGTGCTGAAAGGCCTGCCCGCTGGGAAGGCAGTCCTAGAAAAGCAGCCTGTGAACCACCACGCTAGAACAGATTTTAGAAATGGCTGTCCTCATCAGGCTCTCTGTGATGTGCTAGGCCCAGAGCTTCCAACAGTGCAGGGCTCTATTGCAGGTACGTGTCTGAGAGATGCAGGCCTCCTTCCAGAGGCGGATGCTCACGTCGTTACCTGCAGGCAGCCCAAGCTGTGCGTTGGGTACAGCAAGGAGCCGTGGAAAGTGATGGAGAAGGCCAATGGCATACCTGGTCCACAGAAGATGGGTATGCTTTCCTCAGGAAAAGTATTTTGTTCTTGAAATCCAAATCTGGGCTGACCTCGTTAATGATAGGACAAGACACATTATTGTCTAAGACTGTCTCAGATTTTGGTATTCAGTGGAAGCTGTGTGGGCCTGGCTCTCTCTGAGTTCAAGTAGGGTGTCTAAAATAAACCGATGGTGTGGTGAGTTAGACATGAACTTTCAGATTTATGAGCAACTTAAATAAAGGGCAAGGGCCAAATAAAGGACCTTTTCACCAGGGCTCTGGAGGTTCCTTTTCTAATTATTCAGAAGACTCCTGGCCCTGTGTGGGCTCTTCAAATGGGATTCCTTTCTGTGACCGAAGTTGTCTGACAAAGAATTTAATCTGAAATATTAAAACACAGAAGACCCCATCCTTAATGGTGTGGTGTTTGCCTAGTCCTTTCATGTGCACATCCTGGGGCGCAGGGGCAGCAGATTTTATTGATAAACAGTGGGGCTCTGGCCTCACAGAGGTGGCGTGCAGCAGCCTCTGGGGGTGGGGCCTCAGTTGATGGTTCTCAATGTCCGGCTGTGTCTTGCAGAGCACAGTGACCCAGTTGTATGCAGTGACTGCAACACTGACATGGACAGTCACTCTAAGGAACAAGCCTGCTCTCAGCCTGTGTCCAGAGACAGTACACAGCCAGCTACACTAAGCAGCCAGGAGCCTGGTGTCAGTGACGAAGAACATTCTCTACATCCAAGTGGTGGGACTGTGGACGGGTCTCATGCAGACTGCAGAGAGTCCCTCTACCCTAGTAACCATGATAGAATGCTGACGTCCTTGAAGAAAAAGCCAGGAGCACCTCTAGATGGGAAAGGTAAATGTTTACTTTCTTCCCAGGAGTCAGCAACAGCTGGGGAAGGCGGGGGTGGCACAGAAACAGCCAAGCTAGAGGGTCTGATGTGCCCTTTCTTTTCTTGTAGGGGCATCTTCGTGGACATTGGCAAGGTTGTATGAGCCAGACTCCATGCACCTCCAGCCTTCCTCTACATTAACTCCTGACAGTTCTGAGCTCACACAAGCCCCCTCGGGCTTTCCCGACATCCCCAGTGAAAGCCAGCACTTGCTTCTTTCCAATGGCCACCTCCCCAGAGCATGTGACTCCAGTCCTGAGTCTACACCACTGACAGGACAGCTCCCTGGGAAACAGAGTGGGCCGCTGCTGTTTGCACCGCAGATCTAGGCGTTGTCTACCTCAGCTTTTGTGTCCTTCCCTACAGGAAAGAGCGGTAGGAGAGGCAGTAAGGAAGCCTGGGTTCAAGTGTCACTGATCTGTACTGTTTTAACTTCCATGTGGAGTGTCAGTAGTTTAAAGGACTTGCAACTGAAGTCACAGAATACAGGAGGCTATTGTGTACAAAAGGCAGAAGATTATTTGATACCACTGTACATAAGAGTTTTCAGAGATTTCATATATATTATATATCTTTTACAGAGGATATTTTAATCTTTAGTGCATGGTTAACAGAAAAAAGTACAGTTTTGACAATGTTATTTTTCATATCAGGTTGCTGTTTAATTTTGGAAGGGGGGATAGTTCTAGTGCCTTAATGTATGGATGGAGTTTATAGAAGCTAAAAACCACATTTGCTCTGAGGAGTTTTAGTGGGTGGGAAGGATGGAAAGTCCTACTTGAGTTGCACATCATAGGACAAGCCCCTGGGATGCTTTACAGGCAGAAACTTGGTTTTCTTAGGAAGTAACGTCATGTCAGTATTTCCCACGTGTGGTGGCTTCTGCCACAGACCCCCTGTGGAGCCCAGACCTACAGGGGTCATGGACCTCTGCAGCAAGGGACTCTTTCTTGTAGGTTTGAGTTCTTGCTTTGACAAGCACAAGGGGGGGGGGGGGGGATGGTTTAATCCATAAGCATTTGGTCCAAACAATTAAGCCTTTCTTCCTTCTATGGTAAAAGCAAATGTGGTCTTGACAGTATCATTTGATTGTCATTTGAGGCTTTCTAATGAGACAGATGTTGCTGCTGTTGGTACCTGTGGATTTTTCAATAGTGATGTCTTAGTTCTGCCAATATAGTTAATATTACATTGATCTTAGGGGAGAAAAAGGATCAAGTCCTTCCTTTTCAGGGCTAGCTTATCTTGACTGAGGATCCGGAGTGGGCCTGTCCATGTCCTTCCCTCACACACACAGACCCAGGCTTGGACTTGCGAGCTTTGGCCCTTGACCTGGGTTCTGGGTATATTTGCACTTTTGAGACCTGTAGCTAACCATCTTGTGAGTGCCAATGTATAATTCAGGAAAAATTACATTGAAACTAGCAAGGTCCTTTAGCCAAAAAGCTGAAGGTATTATTGACAAAATGGTTGCTATGTTAAATTTTACTGGCAGATGTCATCGCTGTTGCAAAAGGTAAGCACATTTAGAATTTTGTTCTCAACAGTGAACTGATTGTTACTTCCACAACATGTGAATTTGCTGCTTCTGAGAGGCAATGTGAAAGAGGAAGTATTACTTTCATGTACAAAGTTATTTATTTGTAGAAATTTTGGTACAATGTACATTGAAAAACATGTAAAATATTGAAGTGTCTAACAAATGGCATTGAAGTGTCTTTAATAAAGGTTCATTTATAAATGCTAAGTGTGTGGCTTGGGTCATTCTTCTATGTACATTAACCAGCATTGCTTCAGCCCATTTGATTCCAGAGGTGCCCTGACAAATGCAGTCATCCTGCCTTTAATTGCCTTTTCTCACACACACACACTCTTAGGCAAAGCAGAATGATGCACTATGGCTCCAGGGAAAACATGATAGCACTAGATCCCTGAGATTCTGAATTTTTCCAACACTTGGAGCTTATTAGTCAAGCTCTAGAATAGTGACCTTCCCACTTTGTCCCTTCTTGTTCCAGTGTTGAGCTTAAAAGCCCAGGAAGAGCTTACTGATTAGGAACGAAGAAATAGCCTGTCTGGCCCATCCTTCAGTCTAAAATGGAAGAGTGGCATGCGGCCCAGCTGCCACTGAGGCCCCAGCACGCCCTCCACCCCCAAGCCCATGGGACCTGCCTGGTCACTGAGCTTCATCTGCTTGCTTCCTTTCACACATCACATGGGCCACAGGACACTTCTCTTGTCAAATACAACTGTGTGTTTTTATAGGTTAAGTCTGAGGGTCATCAAGAACAGCTTAGTTACCCAACAAGAATGCTCATTGTGCACCTGTAGTTCATTCTTTTTAAACAAAGCTGTAAGCTTACACAGTAGTAATTAACCCAGGGGAGAAACCCACTCATATGCACAACCGTTTCCTTGTCTCCTCCCTTTCCCACTCTAGCCATTCTTTTAAAATTAGAGCCATCTCTGCCTTCCATCGAAGCTGCTATCAGGTGGCAGGAAGCAAAAGGTCAGATACAATCAAATGAAAACTGAGGGGCCTGGACTCAGCATCATCAAACTTATTTATTAAGGGGTTCTGAGAAAATTGTTCGAAGTACTGCAGTGGACATCGGTTTCTCTTTCTGGCAAATAGGCTGATGACATCATTCCAGCCAGCCTGTAGCACGGAAGGCGCGTTCTCCACGTCGTACTTCACGGAGCTGGATTTCAGTACTGTGTTCCGTGGTGTAGATGGCCGAACAGCTGCTCGCTGGACAGGATCAGCTCACAGCACGGCCCCTTCATGAAAGATGGGGAGCGGGGCCGTGGGATTCATGGGCACTCTTTCCCAAGTTTCAACAGTAAGCTGCGAGTTTGGTCATATGCACCAAGAAAGATGAAACCTCCCAGACTGATGGCTGTCACTCGAGGGAAGACACCTGCAAATAATCTAGGGGCAAAAAACAGGAGAGATTAAAAAAAAAATTTGTGTGTGCAAAGGTTAAATTCCAACACCCACGGCTTGCTCAGCTTAACACTCCATGCTCATTAAACCCCACATAGTACTTAAATGTGTTTTTTTCTTTTAGAATGGCACTAAATTACAGTCCCAAGTAGACTTGCTGAAGTCTGAGCCCAGCTGTTTGTTGGCGAAAGTGGCTACATATCAGACAGCTGACTTGTGAGCACTCACAATTAAGTCAAATAATTAGTCAAGAAATAGTAAGTCTGTCCACACAATAGTCCTGTTTAAAACTTCCAAACTATTTGTCTTTTAAAGATGATGGAATTGACATTTTACAAAGGAGTCAAGGACAACAGCCCACGCTGAAAGCCTACAGTGGTCTTGGGGTGTTAGAGGCGATTTTCAGACAACTGCTCTTCTTCCCAGTGACTCAGGCACATTTTGTCCTTAGAGACCCACAGATATGCCACAGCAGGAGATGAATCTCCACGTATTCAGTTTCCCTTCTCTGATGAAGAAGAAAGGCAGACAGGGCTGTGGCAGGGAAAGGGGTAGCAACTTCAGTCCCCAAACACCTCAGAAGGTGAGTCACTGTCAAAGTTGCAACTTCAAAATAATTGAGGAAATGCAAGTAGAAGAACAATGTTACCAGGGATGTATATAGGAGATTCGTTTTTTAAAAAAATCCTCACCCAAGGATATAATCATTGATTTTAGATAAAGAGGAAAGGAGAGAGAAATATCAGTTGCCTTCTGCATATGCCCGGATCTGGGGTGGGGTCAGGGGTATCTAACCCGAAATCTTTTGGTTAATGGGATGACGCTCCAACCAACGGAGCCACCCAGCCAGGGCAGGATTCATTCTTTAAAAATCCTCCCATAGCTATGCACAAGTATCTGTTAAAACATATTCATCATGACACTGCTGATTTTAAAAAAATAACTGCAAATAATGCCCTCTGGTTACAGTAGTCCCTCTCTATATCACGGTTCATTTATCACAGCCTCACTGTACCGCAGGATTTTTAAAAATATTATATTATCGTGGATTTTTTGCTATATCACTGGATTTTGCGGTACTGTATACATACGTTGTTAAAGTTATGTAGGTGTAGAATAAATGTAAGGTTCCTACTTCGTGGGTGGTGGGGGGTGTCCTAGAACATAATTCAGGCGCCGGCGATAAGTGAGGGAATACTGTACATAGATCCTGGTGCAGTGTCCACACACACGGGAAACTGCAGTTGCTAAGAATGGTGTAGGCAGGAGACACCAGCACAGAAAGTGTACACAGTAGGTTCTGAAAAAGGTCCCAAACCTGCATGTATAACACGACTACATGTGCATCAACATGGCGGGCATGTGTCCTAAACTGCCCCTGGGGCACAGCATCACATGAAACATCCCTGCCTGTATTTTGTAATAACTTTTTTAGAACCAAAAGGATTCCTTCTGTAAGCAGAAAACAAAATTACAAAATCAGACGTAGATTTACTAGTGAAAACACCCAAATCTGCAGAAGAAAGCTGAAAATGGTCAGGTTATGCCAACAGTAGTTCGTGTCTTTTTCAGATATGGGAGAAGCCTCCAAAATCTAAACAGTGGCTCACCAGGAAATGCCAGGAAGAAACCCCTGTAGCCCTGGCCTCAGCAGCACTGGCTGCCCCTCTCTGCACAGCAGGACGTGCGGTGAGGTCAGCTTGCCCCACCCCTTAGTGTGCAGTGCGCAGCTCTGCTAAGGAGAGTGGACTGGAAGGTAGTGTTAAGGCACCCTGATTTTAATTACCTAAGTAAGGACTTAAGTCATTTAGTAAAATACTGTAGACGAAACTAGAACCTCTTTTTTTTTTTTCTGTCTAGAAATAACCATGAATATGTATTCTATAGAGCACCAAAATACACTTGTAAGAAAAAAAGTTGTTCATCTCAGCATCATGCAAATTGTTTTTGCCTGAGGTGGCTGGTGAGGACAAAAACTCATAAATTACCACTTTGAGGCCACACTGTCCTTCTGGCCCAAAAAACAGATTAATCTCCCTATCCTGCCCCACAAAGGGAAGGGAGCAGGAAGGAGGCCAGCAGAGCCTGAGCTGGATGACCACACTGGCCACAGTCATCCTCCCTGCTCCTTTCTATCTGACTTCTCTCTAAAGCCAGTGTCTTGGGTTCAGCTTTTGCTGCTAATGAGCTCAGCTGCTCCTGGCAAGAGGCAGAAGGAAATAGTTTATGGTTTCACTAGATGACAGTTGAATGGTTTAATGTATGTGTACCCTGAAAGTAATCTGTACAGTGAGACAAAGACTTGAGTCGAGCAGGGCTGTTTTTAGCAAGCACAGGTCAAATGAGATAGCAGACACAGAGCACTTAGCAGAGAGCTGGGGACACGGTGCGCGTGGCAGTGGCAGTTGTTACATACAGGGCACAGTTGAAAAACGTGACAAGAAAAGCAGGAAGGAGCACTGCAAGGTGAGCAACTTCTTCCTGCTGGCTTTCCACATGCTGAACTGACGAGCATGCAGTGGTTTTATTTCGGAGAAACCAAATGTGTGCCAGAACATGGAGCAAACCAACCTGACACCAAAGTGTCACCCCTTCCATTCTCCCTGAGAGGTCAGCACTGTTTCACTGCGACGTGGACCCTGAGCCTGCTGGGCAACTGAGGGCCTGCTGATGCTGGCACGTGTTCAAGGTGCTGGCCGGAGCCTGCAGAGGCTGTGCGTGGGAACCAGACCGAGGAAGCCGCCAAGCCCCCTGCAGGGCTGAGAATGTCTAGGACCTGTCATCAGAACAGTGCGCATAATTGTAGCAGTTTTTTGTGTGTCTTACCTGCTTTTGGTTACAATTCTTTTGTCAAATTATTTTTTGTCTTTTATCACATGAATAGGAAGCTAATGAAAACTGATTTCATAAGTGACAAGCTTGGCTCCTGGAATTCTGTGCTAAGGAACACTGCATACAGGCACACCACACTTTATTGCATTGTTTTATTGCACTTCAAAAGACTGAGATTTGGCAGCTTGACTTAGTGATCTAAAAAAGCTACTACATGCCACGCCTCTGTGTGGCCCCAAACTAACTGGAATAGTAAGGATATTTTACCTGCTACTAATTAAGCTGCTTTAGATCTCACTTTTTTTTTTTTTTTTTTTTGGCTTGGTACAGTGAATTTTATTGATGGTGCATGACAAGGTAGGGCTCCCTAAGCCCCTCCCCTCTTTAGGGGGTCTAGGATGGCAACTAGAGGTCAGGAGATCCTCAGTATGTTGGGGGACCGGTTTGGGGCAAGGATTCCCCAGCAGCTGAGGGCCTCTCTTCCTGTCGCTGGGGCTGGTGGTCCAGGGGGCTCTTACTCCTTGGTGGCCATGTGGACCATAAGGTCCACCACCCTGTTGCTGTAGCCAAATTCATTGTCATACCAGGAAATGAGCTTGACAAAGTGGTCATTGAGGGCAATGCCTGCCCCAGCATCAAAGGTGGATGTCACTGTTAAAGTCGCAGGAGACAACCTGGTCCTCAGTATAGCCCAGGATACCCTTGAGGGGGCCCTCTGATGCCTGCTTCACTATCTTCTTGACATCATCGTATTTGGCAGCTTTCTCCAGGCGACAGGTCAGATCCACAATCGACACTTGGGGGTGTGGACACAGAAAGCCATGCCAGTGAGCTTCCCATTCAGCTCAGGGATGACCTTGCCCATAGCCTTGGCAGCGCCAGTAGAAGCAGGGATGATGTTCTGGGCAGCCCCTCGGCCATCACGCCACAACTTCCCAGAGGGGCCATCCATGGTCTTCTAGGTAACAGTGATGGCATGGACTGTGGTCATGAACCCCTCCACAATACCAAAGTTGTCATGGATGACCTTGGCCAGGGGGGCCAAGCAGTTGGTGGTGCAGGAGGCATTGCTGACAATCTTCATGGAGTTGTCATACTTGTCTTGGTTCACACCCATCACAAACATGGGGGCATCAGCAGAAGGGGCAGATAATGACCCTCTTGGCTCCACCCTTCAAGTGAGCCCCAGCCTTCTCCATGGTAGTGAAGACCCCAGTGGACTCCACAACATATTCAGCACCAGCATCACCCCATTTGATGTTGGTGGGATCTTGCTCCTGGAAGATGGTGATGGACTTTCCATTGACAACAAGCTTCCTGTTCTCAGCCTTGACCATGCCTTTGAACTTGCCATTAGTGGAATCATACTGGAACATGTAAACCATGTAGTTGAGGTCAATGAAGGGGTCATTGATGGCGACAATATCCACTTTGCCAGAGTAAAAAGCAGCCCTGGTGACCAGGCGCCCAATACGGCCAAATCCGTTCACTCCGACCTTCACCATCGTGTCTCAGGGTTGAGGCTGGCACTGCACGGGAAAATGCAGCAGTCCGTTGAACTGGAGGAGCAGAGAACTCACTTTCTTCTCATACCATCTTTGTTCAGTGTGGAATTGGTGTCCAAATCAATATTCCTCAGCTCTGAGCAACCAGATTCTTATTTCCTTCCAAGGTGGCAGCCATAAATGGCTGACCACGGCACAGAAGCCAGCACTCTGCCCTTCCCGTGCCTGGCTGTGCTTCTCTTGTTTAACCCAGGTCTTGTCTCAAAATCCTTACATCCTTCAGGCAGCCAACATCAATCCATCAGAGTGGTCACATTCACACAACCATCTAACACTACCTACTTTTCAAACTTCCAGATGGAAATTTTGAATAGATGATGAGGCCGTTCTACAAAAATATTACCTGGGGCCTGACCAACATGCTTCATGATCCCCAAACCATCAACCAACTAAAATAAACTCCTGTCATCAGATGAGGAGGTGGTACCACCACACTCTGTGTCCACAACAGCTATCCCTGTCACTGGGCTCAGTCATGACCTTCTCCCAAAGGAGGCTGCTGCTTGGCTCTCTCAGGAAAACCCCTGGTAGATGACTCCAAAGAGAAAGTTGTAACTTGACATATCTGTACAGATCCCAACATTCAGACAGCTGTATAAGTTTCTGTTTAAAAGCAATGTTGAAATAATATTACCGGTAACACAATTTTTGTTGAGTTCGATCTGACACTTGTTTCTGACTAACTTTTGGCACCCGAATCCAAAAATGACCCCAGTTTTTCTCTATAACATCAGCTTTTTAAGGTATAGAATACCCTCCCTTTGTCCTGAAAATCATACAAAATGTACATACAAAGGAAAATAAAGAAAAAAATTACCTGAATATACTGTTTATTTAGTTATTTTATTGATATAAAGACTACATATTTTTACTGTAAGTCAAATTTTATACAAGTAGTAAAGTTCTGCTACCAAATATATAAAGGTATTTTATCTTTTCAAACGACAGGCTAGAAAATGCCAAAATGAGATAACTTGAAATAGTCTCCTTCAGTTGGCAAAGCTTTAACAAATTGCTTTGTGAGACCCAGTTTTATGTGCAGAGGTGGGAATATAATGTTCTTTCTGTCAACAAGTGGCTCATGTAGAATGTTTGGATCACCAGATTTGAGGTCAGATCTTGGAGGCCAACTCGACTCCACCCAATGCTTCTCACGAGCTCTGCTGTCCCACATACACAGAAAACAGCGATACTTGGTGTATCTGCATTGCTGATCAGGAAAGAAGCAGACCATTTTAAGGTCAACACAGATGATCCAATTGTGCTTGTGATATTGCAACAGATCAATGACTGTTTACGTCTTCACATTCTTCACAAAAACAAACTGAATGGCCAATTGGGACTGCACCAAATAAATTGCCATTGTGGAGGAGGACACACTTCAAGCTCTGTTTTGAGCTGTCGATGAACAGTCGCCATTCGGTTGCATTATAGATTGGAATTCCCAATTCCTCCATTACACCATGTATGTTATGGCAATACACAAAGTGACCGTCACTTCGAAATTACTGCAGAAAAGCACTTTCTCTTGATCGAAAGTAAGAGCGAAGTTTGTGCAGTCTTGATGCTAGGAGTTCTGAAGCCTTTTTGGATAGTCCCAAACCTCGTGCCAAATCATTCAACTCATGCTGATCAAATCCCTTATGAACTGAGTCATCTTCAGTTTCAAAATCTTCATCGTTGCTGTCACTTAGTTCTTCACCATACTCCTGTTTTTCGAAAGAGGGTAGTTCAATGAAAACTGGCACTGGGATTTCAGCTGAATGAGGCACTGGGCATATAGCTGATAGTAGATTAGGATACTCTATTTTACATTTATTTTTCTTGTTCTATCCTGAAGTTTTCACTATACAAAAGCAACAGTCACTTGAATGATCTCTGGGCTCTCGCCAAACCATAGGTATACCAAATGGCAATTTATCACATGTTCCCTTTGTCCACATCCGTAAACTCTTGACACACTGTTTGCAAACCTTGTGAGGGGCCCAAGACTTATCTTGATCACCAAGTTTTACTTCAAAATACGCAAAATAGGCTTGCCTGGCAAATGCACTGAGGTTTGTCCTTCGACTGGGAATGGGGAAACTGCCACAGATATAACAAAACGAATCAGGGTTGTTAGGCACTTACAATGAGAAATAGAAGAGGCAGACATGATCTGAAGGAAAGGAAATAAGTACATATGTAAATTTAAAAAATTCTGCTAACTCCTTGTATACAGGCAAGAACTCGGACTACACTTCAAAATATGATTCACTATATAGAGCGGCACACAACCTCTCACCACACTGTCCCATGTGTAACTGAATAGCCTAGACAAGTATGAACCTGTTGCTGGTCTCCAAGGTCATCCCCCACCCCTCCCCACCCGAGGGAGGTTTGCTCTCAGCCAATAGGAGAGCAGGAGAGCAGTAGTGCTTCCCTCAATCCAGGCTCGATCCAGCCTAGAGTGGCCGCATTTAAGATAAGCTGTACAGAAAAAAATTATGTGATAGAAGAAAACTAACTGCAGTTTTGAAATCAGCATGCCTATTTAAGTCTAAAACAGCTGAAAAATCAAACTCAACAGGAATTATGTTAAAAATTGTTCCCCTGTGTATTTTGAAGAAAGAGCTTTTGAGGATATGCTAAAGATTTGACACTTTGCTGATAATACAGAGCTGTGCTTTCAAGCAGGAGTCATGCACTAGGGTGTGCTGAAAGTCATGTGTGGCTAGTAATAGTTAACGGAACCCCAGACCACCAATGCTTTCTTCTGACAATGTTATCCTTGCTCACCAAGTTGGTGCACCCCATAACTAGAAGCCTATCTTCTCGGTGCTGCAGCCCAGAAGCTAGCAGGAGTCACACACGTGGGCGGCATCTAACATCAAGATGGATGAGGTTGGGCATCATCTGGCTAGATGACTGCATCACCTTGATTGTGCAATATTATGTCACATAATCTTTTGCTCAATACACATAAATAAAGAGACCCCCAACCACAGCATAAGCAGAAGAAAGAAAAGGGTTTGTCCTATGTCAGGCTCAAAGCAGACAAACCAGTGGAGAGAGGAAGATAGGTGAACATTCCTTCTCATTCTTACCCTGATAGTCCCCGTGTCTGCCAGACCCCATGCAGGGCAGAGAGGACATTCCCACCAGCAGTGCTGGAACCGGCCTGCGTGAAAGGACAAAAGAGAAAGCCATTACCTTATGAACTTCCCCAACTTACAGATATCCTCAGGTGCATGGCCCCCTACTGCCTTCATCTAAGACAGTTTCAAACAGATTTGGGAGTTTCTGAACCATCAGGAGCCCTGGATCCTGCTACACCAGAAGGCCTTACATTCAAACCCACAAGCAAGCACTGAGTTGGGTCAAGCCACAGAAAGCTGCTTTTCCCAGTGTCTCGTTATCAAAAGATGAGCGGGGCTCACCCAGATTATTCACTTACGACTACTGTGTTAATAGGACAATCACCCAGATAATTCACAAACAACCCCTGAAGGAAATAAATGCCACAAGATAATTCACATACAACCACCAGACAGGAAAATAACACCCAGAAAATTCACATACAACCACCAAACAGGAAAACCATACCCAGCTAAGTCACATACAACTGCTGAACAGGAAAACCACATCCAGAAAATTCACATACGACTAATGACCAAGATATCCATACATGCCCAGATATTTCTGACTTAGACAAATGACCAGGAAATCCACACCTAGATTATTCACATACAACCACTGAATAGGAAAACCACAGCCAGATAATTCACATACACTAGTGAACAGGAAAACCACCCCCAGATAATTCATGTACAACCAGTGAACAAAAAAACCACACCCAGCTATGTCACATACAAATACTGACCAGGAAATCCACTCAAGGTAATTCACGTACACTACTAAATAGGAAAATCACACCCAGATATTCACGTAGAACTACTGAACAGGAAAAGCACACCCAGATCGTTCATATACAAGTACTTAGCAGAAGAACCACTGAAAGCAATATCAACTGAACTGAGAAAAATGGGAAGTAGTATAAAAGGTACAATTATGAAACTCACCTCAGTAGCTAATAAACACATTTATTAAAGGGTACTATTAATATGTTCAATTTAAAACATGTTTTGACATCCTTAGGAAAAGTTCTGCACTTTTCCACAAGCTTGCGAGTTTATTTTTTATTGTTTTAGTCCAGTAATGTTATATGTATGGCATTCATGAAGTCTGTAGTTTTTTTAAACAATTTTTCTTTTTATGAAAAACATTGTAAGAATTATGACAACTCTCCTAATTCACCCAGTTAAGGCCAAACATGACCTAAGTTCAAGAGCCTGTAGTTAGTTCACCTGCTGCGTGGCATGAAGCAAGGTGACTCTCTAAGCCTCAGGTCTGTCACCAGTAAAAACAGACGTGATTCTAATGTAGTCTTACCATGCAGAGGCCCTACCAGCCCTGCTTGCTTACACGGTGTAGTTGAAAATGTTGTTGAAAAGGTAGAATGTTGTACAGACATCGGTCGCGGTGACAGAGATGAAGATTGTTTTGTCAACGTCAGTTTCATTGATGGTTCAACAGGCAGCATAAGGCTGCTATTACAGGGAAGTGTTCTCCACTTTTCTTCACTTTATGTACATATAAGCCCTAGTGCTAGCATACAGGAGTGTCTGTTATGTCTACATTATCTTATTTTACCACTTACCTTTGCTAACATGATTCTTGTTTTTGCCACATCCAGAGGTGTGGTGACTGCAGCTGCAAATCCACCTGTGCATATAAACCCCAATAGTGTTGTTTACTGTATTACACAGTGTTTTATAATTTTTATTTTATAATTCCACATAAGTCTGCAAAAATCACTATCATTATGTCTCCTTGATTGGTTAAAGAACAGGATGCACACATGCAAAACTTTTACCTGCACACCACTGCTTTTGTAGTGACACCGCATTGCATATAACAAGGTGACAAGGTACTGCTTTACCTCCTCAGGCCAATCAAGCCCACCCTACCTCTTGCTTTCTGTGGCGCAGTAAACAGAGCTGAGTATTCACCTGATTATGTATCTACTGGCGGAGTGAGAGGTGGGGGTGCCCACTGGTTCTCAGAGGGCCATGCCTTCCATGGGCCACTGTCCTCTTATCTGACTCCCAAATGCTTCTACCATTTCTGCTCCAAGGCAAAGTGGGCAAATAGAAATGTGTATTGCAATTTGGATTTTTGGTACAAATGACTGGATTCTTCAAGTTAAAAACACTGAAAGAGTAAAGCTTTCTGTATTTCATAAACAGGCCAGTTGAAGTAACATTTCTACACTTCCTCCTCCATCTTGTTAGTCTTGATCTAACAGGCATTCTTCCTTATGGCTTCTCTCCTTCCTTTTCTTCCATGGAAATGCCGGGATTGCCCCGTGGATATTTTTAAAATCCACCCATTTTAAAGGGAGCCACATCTACAGACAAAGGAATCAGAACTTTTTCTAACAGAAGCCAATGTATATGGTGCCAGTGTTCTATGTAATATGATACAAAGATATATTTTAAACTTCAGGAGGCCCTAAGGAGGTAAAAGTAATAAACTCATAGGACTTTCTAAAGATTCAGCGTCCACGAGCTTGGGTGAAGTGGGCAGTTTTGCAAGAGGGCCGAACAGAACACATGTGGGAAGTCTGCCCTAGAAATAGCACCTTTCTCCCTCCAAGTTGTGTGGCAAGTGGATGAGAAGGTCATTTGATCTTTGCCAAATACCTTTCCAAATATGTTGCTGAAGAAAAATCATTACAGTGAACCTCCTCCAGTTGGTAACTTTATGACAATGACTTTTTGAAAGATGTACCTGTTTATGCTTCTATGTTCCACTTTTTGTTACCTACCAATGACATACCTTAGGGTTAATGAGGATCACTAACATGAATGAGTGTCCTTTTTAAAGCTACTTTTGTATTATGAATATGCGAAACATTTTCCTCCAGACTCAGAAGTTGCCTGGTATTCAGAGACTTGGCTAAACCTCAAGCATTTTAAAATCTGGTGGACCCAGTCCTGAAATCCAAGCATTTTAATGTTTTTAAACCACATATTCTGTACTAAAAGAGTAAATATACTTTAATTACAGAAAAGGGTCCAGGAAGGCTTCACATCCATTTGTTAAAAACTCCTAAAGGAGGAATAAAAAAGGACAAAGGAAGAAAAAGGCAATGAACCTGTAGCACTCCAATCTCATCTTCAGTTTTGATCCCCTTACTGGCTGCAGGGTCCAGCCTGAAAGCACCCTCCCTCAGAGCCAGGAAGACCCAGGCCTCACTCCCCACTCTCCTGCCTGCCTGGCCTCAGGTAAGAGCCCTAAGATAGGCATTCTGGTTACCCCATGCTACAGGCGGGGGAAATGGAAGCTCAGAGAGGTTAAATCACAACACATTTTCTTAATACAGAACTGAGACTTGAACTTTTCTGACTCCAGACCCTGAGCTTTGGGCCACTGGATCTTCCGGTGGCCTCAGTTTTCCATCTACAAAATGCAGATAGCAATGCAACACAGGGATTAAAGGAGTCTGTGCAAAGGGTCTAGAGTAGTGCCTGGCTCGTACTTGTGCTCAAAGTACCGTATTTTTTGCACTGTAAGGTGCACCTGACCATAAGACACACCTAGGTTTAGAGGAGAAAAACAAAAAAAAATATATTCTGAACCAAATGGTGTACTAAAATATTTAATAAAATATAACAGAATAATATTTCAACCAGGTAAAGTGAACAGCAGTCAACAGCGGTATTAAGAACCATCACCACTGTCATTAACAAATGAGGAGTGACTTTAAGGTTCAAGTACTCTTTTAGTTTTCTGGGAACCCCAAGAACTCATCATCGCTAGCGTCAGAATTTATGAAGCTCAGTTGCTCACAATCATTGATATCACTTTCTTTGCTGTCTTCATACTGACCAGATGCCCTCAGCAGTAAAGTGGGGCATTTAAGCGTCCCCAGGGGTTTCGCGTGGGCCCACCACTTCCTCTTCTAACAGCTGTCATCACCACTGACAGGTCCGGTAATACACATCACGGTCTGTGATGCAATATTTGCTCCATAAGATGCAGACATTTTCCCCTCACTTTGGGGGAATAAAGTGCGTCTTATGGAGCAAAAAATATGGTAATTAGCTCTTTTCTGGGTGGGCAGAGATGTGTGGTTTTTCTTCGCGTCTCTAGCCCAGCACACACAATAGGGGCTCAAACAGGCTTACTGGACAAGTGCCTAATTTTTATAAACTGAAGATTTCAACTTGTCCTCTAAAAGGGAGGGAGGAAGCGGAAGCCCCAAGCTAATATCTGTGCTTACTTTGTATCTGGGACACTGAGACTGTACTAGGTACTTTCATGGTTATTTTATCTCATTTGCATTTTACAGACAACTTGCCCAGGGACACACAATATGGAGCAAGGATTCAAAGTCACCTGTATCTTAGCTCTCTCACTACATAATGACTTTGATATATAAAAAGACATTAAAAGTTATCTGTTTGTTAAAACTCAAAAGTGCATACACTATTTTTCTTGTTTGAAAATGTTCACAAACTGTCCTAAACTGACTAAAATGACTTGAAAGTTGGCAAGGACATCTGTCTATTCAAACTTTTATGAGCAACCTATGTTAAAAAGTATTTGCTTTCTAATAAATTAGGATACTGCAAATCAAACTTATTTTGGCCATTAGCAAAAGTTCCCCATTCCTTTACTATGGACACCTGCTAGTATTTTCTTAGACATTCCGTTTCATCAGAGATATGAGGAAACATGAAAGACAAGAACACATATGCTTAAGTAAGTCCTAATTTTGCTACCATGAGGGAAACCTTTTATGAAAGTTCCTAATAAGTCAATTTGAGTATCTTCAAATATCAAAGCTTGCTCTAATTCACAGACCTCACAATGTTTTTTATGAGGCTGCAGGAAGGACTTGTGAAGGTCATGTAACAGAATAACTGGTAGGGAGGGCAGGGGACCAGTACTTTTGGTTAAAATGTCATTATTTTTACTTAAGGGAACTGTAAACTGCTGGTAATAAATATAAGGAACATACTGACATATTAGACAGGAAACAATTCTTTGGTACAGCAACTTTGGTAGGCTGCTTTAGTGTTCAAATCACATGGGAAACAATTTACTATGGGCTCCACTGCAATAGGTTTTACTTTACGGAATGTTAGGAGAACTGCTTTCAGGATCAGATTCAGGGGAAACTAGATGTAATGCAGGTGCTTAGGAAACAAATGCTGATTATTTACACTCTCCAGACAAAGGGGCCACCTTCTGTCAACAGGTCTGGAGTTGTCACCTCCTAGCAGCAGCTGTGAATATGGGGGGGCCAGCAGGAGGCACTACTGTCCTTCATAGTCCCTCCAGGGCCCCTCTCATTAGCCTGAGAGCAGGAGGGTCTTCAGGTACTTCTTTTGCATAATCTCCAAACAGAGTCCTGCAGGGTAGGGCTTCAACAATAAACATGGTTTTTCTTTTAAAGACTGTGTTGAGCCTTCTGATTTGTACCCAGATAACCCTTCACCCTATTTTAGAATTTCAAGCCACAGGAAGATCTGTCTATATCTATATCTGTATCTCTCACTTTCCTCTTAGAGAATGTAAATAGGTGTTAATTACAAGAAACTGACCAGAGAACACTAGAATGGCAAGTATCACTCAAATAGTAAATGTCATAATTACTTATGACTGAATTACAATTTTATGTTTAGAAGTTAACTTGAAGTGAGGCAGTTGGTAAAATCCCTTTTCTTCCTAGCTTAACCCCTGACCAGCGGCCGAGGGAATTGCTGAGCATGACAAGCCATCAACACCTCAATCTCAAGGGCCATTTTTGGATATTTGTGCCAAGTAGTTTATCAAACAAGCACAGGCACAGAAGAGTGACAAGGATGGCACAGATTGGGTTCAAGCACGCAGGAACGAGAAATCTGATTTCTGATTTAAGGGCGTTTCTTTAGCCTTATGTGCCTTTACGGTCACATAAAGCTAAAGAGTCTGAAAGTATGGTGGTTTTAAGCATGTGTGATCTTAAAGGGGCTGCTCAAGATGGTCAGTCATCATTCATTTCTCTGTAGTGTGTGATGCACAATGTTGCAACAGACTCTACAGAATATCACTTTTTCACAATCTGGAGTATTTTCAAATGATGTTTATCTTCCAGAAAGCTTTTAAAGTAGTAACCTAATTCCTCAGGATCAACATTGTACCAACTAAATTTCAAAACAAAAGGGATATAAACAAGAAATGCATTTAATCTTTTGCTAAATATCTGTGGATTTTTACAGATCTTGGACAAACTCCTTCACTTATCAGAACTTCAGCTGAAAAAATAAGGTGATTGTATTGGACAAGATGTTTGTGTACCGTAACTTTATTAATATTATTCTATCGTTGAAATTGAAATTATTGTGATAATAGCTTTTCATTTTCTGGGTGTTAGTTATTTTTATTGAATTAGTGATAATTCTTTAAGTAAGTTCTATCAGTTACAAAGTACTAATATATACTAAAGTACTATAATCCTTTTAGGTAGGGAGGGTTGCTTCTGTATTACAGGTTAGGGAGCTGGTGCCCAAGCAGGCCCCCAAGCCTCACTCCTTATTTGGGGGCAGAATTGAGACTTGACAGTTTTTGTAAGTCCAACCAGTTGGCCAGTACTAGATGTGTGGCTCTGGGCAAGGCCCTTCTCTGCTCACGTCCCAGCTTCCCTGCTGTCACTGGTGAGCCAGCTCACTGAAAGGGCCTAGCCCACAGGATCCCATGATCAGAGGGCAGGTGTCTGATAAAAAGTTTCTTTCCCCCTTCTGACTAATCCCAGTGCTTAGTGCCTATTACATTACAAAGCATTATTCAGAAAAAGGAATTGTCATGAAAGCAAATTTCCTTAATAGATCCAATGCATTAGCTTTGAATGTATCAACTGTTATACTTAAGGAATAGGACCAAAGAACATATACTTCTTATTTCAACACATGGAAGTTTCACAGTACTGTTAACTTAAGTATTTTCCTTTTGATTGAATTTACTGGGGTGACGCTGGTTAACAAAAGTATACAGGTTTCGGGTGCACAATTCTACAATGTATCATCTGTACAATGCATTGTGTAGTACTGTTAACTTTATAAATTGGCCTTGCCTTGTCCAGGAGGACCAGATTTCCATAATGCTCACTTTGTCCCCAGGGCCCAGGAGGGAATCACAAAAATGCACATTTCACATTTAGGAACTGGGGAATAAAGACACCTGACCTCTGGAAAAGGTATCAAGACCACCTACTCATTTAACATGGCTAATGACTGTGTCATGTGGAAACAATTACACGCCACGATCAATCTGAGTTAGCTTGGTGTCTAGAGGCAACATTCTTATTTTTGATTATCAATTCTGTAAGTCAAATGAGTCCAATTATTAATAAATAATCCTATAACATGTATGTTTTCTATTTTCCTAATCACTATAATACCCAATCCAACAATCATTAAACAAAATAAAAAATAATTTTTTTCTAATAAAAGTTGACATCTTACCCTACATATCTGTCAACTTGCTGACTTCACATACAAACTAGCTATTGACAACTTTCTGGCAAATCTCCAATTTATTTCAACTATAATTCTAATTTACCTTTATTTGTAACAACAAAATCTATTTCTCTCTTATAATGTTAAACCTATAATTTACTAAATTCCATAGTTTCTGAGTTCTCATTAGAACCTCACTGGAAAAGTCATATGACTTAGTGAGGATAACACAGTATTGCATATTGTCACTGGCCCTTAGTTTAATGTCTAGAAAATGCCCAGATGTTTAGATCTCCATATTTTCTACAAAGAGCAGTTTAGCCTTCAGTAAACTGTGGAGCAGCCTCCATTCTCCTGACACTAGTTAATCTACGATGCTGTCAAACATGTCACATGAACCGTGAATCATTGCCTGCTGCAAAAATCGCTTCTACACCCGAAGCACTGCTCAGGGCAGACAGCTGCAGTGTTAGCCCTGCACCCAGTCTCTTTCCACCCAGGACATTATAAATCATCTTTAAGATGATCCAAGGATCTGAGTGAAGGCTTTAATAAAGATAAAAAGAAAAAGGAAACTTTGTCAAAAACAAATAGGTTGTCTTTCAAGTGGACACCTTTTTAGGCTTTTCTTTTTCCTTAGACACTTTCTCTTCTCAAACAACTAGTGGAACTCTCTTCATCTAAACAATTTGGAATTTCTAAAGAATGTTGTTTTTGCATTGTGAATATTTTCACACACACCCCCGCTTTGGTCTTTTCCAGTATAATATAATCCTCTGCACCTGCAAAAGCTCCACAGACTGCTGACTGCCAAGAATCCACCACGTGATCCTGCCTCCAGCACCAGAGGGCCTGTGTTTAAGGAGAAAGAAAAATACAAGTTATTAAATATTTGAATTTATCAGAACCTCCTGTGGGTGAGCTCTAGGGGTGGGAACTTAAGCGAGAGGCTATTTTGGTGGCATTCCTCACTGATGACCTAAGTGATTTTCCCAAGGACTTAACTGCATTCTAAAATAAGTCAAAGAAACAAGGGTGCTGGCTGCATTAAGAGTACTCAGGGGAAACAATTTTCAGTCATATGTATGATGTACACATACACACACACACATTGTGCATGCATGTAAATATCTTGAAAACATGACACTAAATATTTCCCATATATGTCAATCTGAACATTATTTATAATTCACAAATTAGTACAGAACAGTGTATGTCAAAATTCTTCAATTTTTTTCCTCAGTCTTTATCCATGTTGAATGTTTGATCAAGATGCTGATTCTGCTACTTAAATATGAATTTAAAATTTGTCAAAAAAATCTTTGTATTGTTCATGAAGTTGAGATTATACAATTAAATACCCGTGCTGAGTTTCACATGAGACAAAATGACGACCAAGACATGGTGCCTTGCTCACCAAGCATTTATGGTATGGTAGAAGACAAGATATATCCACAGCAAGCGGTGAACAATGCTGAGTTAGGCCTGGCCTAATCTCTGAACACAGATAAAAACTCATGGTCCTCACAATAACCCTAAGAGTTGAGTCCTGTTATTATCCACCTTGGTAGGCTTTCTAATAGCAGTGGCTGCTTGCTTGCTCTCTCTTTTTGGCTTTATTGAGGTATATGTAAGTGATGTGCAATGAGGTACACATATTTAAAGTATGCCACTTGCTAAGTTTTGACATATGCAGACACATAAAATCATTGCCACAATTAAAACAGTGAACATATTCATAACCCCGAATAGTTTTCTGTGTCCCTTCATCATTCTTTCCTGCCCCTCCTCACCAGCCCTTAAACAATCTTTCTGGCACTCTAGTTTGCTTTGCTAGAATTTCATATAAATATTCATTTTCTAAAAAAACCCTGGATTACTTCCCTTGGAATTTTTGTATGATTCGTCCATATTATTGTGGGTATCAATAGTCCATTCTCTTTTAATTGGTAAATAATATTCCATGCTGTAGATAACATTATTTGTGTTCACCTGTTGATGGGCATCTGAGATTTTTCCAGTTTCTGGCTATTACAAATAAAGCTGCCATGAACATTTATATTCCTGTCTTCATACACAGGGGTCCCCAACCTCTAGGCCATGGATGGGTACCGGTCTGGGCCTGATAGAAACCAGGCCACACTGCAGGAGGTGAGTTGAATATAATGCGCTTGAATCATCACACAACTATCCTCCCCTCAACCCAGGTCTCCCTGGTGCCAAAAAGGTTGGGGACCACTGAATCATATGGACACATGCCTCCTTCTCTCTTGTGGAAATACTAAAGTGTGAAATAGCTGGATCACATGGTAGGAATATGTTTAACTTTTTAAAAAACCCCTAAGTGTTTCCTGAAGTGGTTGTATCATTTTACATTCTAACCAGTTCCAGTTTCTCCACATCCTTCCAAACACTTGGTATTGACAATATTTTCAAATTTTTATTATTCTATAGGTGTGTAGTTGTATTTCATTGTGTATTTAATTTGTATTTCCCTAATGACTAATAATGTTGAGCTTTTTTTATGTGCTTTTTCCATCCATATATTTCCTCTTTTTTTTTAAATCCTCACCTGAGGATATGTTTATTGATTTTAGAGAGAGAGGAAAAGATAGCAAGAGAGAAAAACATCTATGTGAGAGAGGAACATCGATCAGTTGTCTCCTGTACATGCCCTGACTGAGGATTCGTTCGTTCGGCAGCCGTCCGTCTCGAGAGACGATGGTGTAGCTTCTTAAGAGTCTATCTGCACCGCCGAGAATGGCTGTGCAGTCCGACTCGGGAGTGACACGGTATCTGTCTCCTCCCGTGTTGAATCGACATCTTGTGATGACGCTGGAGTGTCCTCTCCAGTGAAGCTGAAGCTACAGAGCCTGGGCAGGGTGATATGGAGGGTCTGCTGTTGCCCATGCAGCAGACCCCCCCTCTCTTCGCAGCTGAAGGGTCCAAGGGAAAGACGGAGTCAATACAGCTTGGCTTCAGGTGCGCCGCAGGAGTTGCCGGTGGGTGTTGACTACAACGTCAAACCGCCTTAGGGACTCCGGCTCCGGATTTTCTGTCAGGGTTTACTCCCTTAGCCTTTCCCCTGAAGAGGTATGCCGCAAGGCAGCGGAGGTTTTTTGGAGTCAGAGTTTTCCTTCTCTGATGTTTTGATGTTACTGTAAATAATATTGCTTGTTTTTTAATTACAGTTTGTTTGTTGCTAATATGTACAAATACAATTAATTTTTGTATACTGATCTTGTATCCTGCAACCCTGCTAAATTTACCAATTCTAATTGCTTCTTTGTAGATTCCATCAAGTATTCTATATCAATGATCATATTGTCTATGAATAAAGACAGTTTCTTCCTTTGCAATTGGATATATTGTCTTTTATTTCTTTTTCTTGCCTTACTTCCCTGGGTGGGACCTCTAACATAATGGTACTGCAATATTGATAACAAATATTAGAAAAAACCTCAAATATATTAATTATAAGGGTTAGAACAGTGTAATAACCTACTGATGATGGAATGGCATTTTTAGGGATGATCAGATATATACCACAGCTGAAAGAAGAACAGTAAAGCTGGTACTAATTTCCTACTTTCAGTACTTCTCCATTGAAAATATACCTGTAAGGTATTGTGAAAGTTGCTATGGAAAAGGACACGTAGAGCTCTATTTATTCTGTCACCTTTAACAACTTTTTTTTTGTGTGTTATTTACTGGTTTTATTTTATTTCCTTTATATCCCTTGACCCCCTTCACTCATCATTCCCATTCCCCACCCCCTGCCTCGGGCAACCACCTATCTCTTATCTGTATCTATGAGTTTGATATGTAAGAGAGATCATACAGTATCTGTCTGTCTCTGTCTTATTTCACTTAGCATAATGCCCTCAATGGCAAGATTTTCTTCTATTTAATGGCTGAATAATCTTCCATAGTGTGCATATACCACAATTCCTTTTTCCATTCATTTGATGAACACTTAGGTTGTTGCCATATCTTAGATATTGTGAATAATGCTGCAATGAACACAGAGATGCAGATAGTCTTTTAAGTTTTTTGTTTCCTTTGTATAAAGTGGAATTGCTGGATCATATGGTAGCCCTATTCTGAATATTTGAAAAACCTCCAGACCATTTTCCACAGTGGTTACATCAATTTATATTCTCACCAACAGTGCACAAGGGTTCCCTTTTCTCCATACACTTACTAACAGTTGTTATTTCTTATCTCTTTGATAATAGCTCTTCTAACAGGTGGGAGATGATATTGTTAGAGTGGGGTCCCCCAAATTCCCCAGAGCCTGCTGTTGGAGGGTAGGGGGAGGAGACAGCTTTCAAGATGCCTTTGCATATCTATGGCTGGTAGCTAAGGTCTTAGTTATGCAAATGGCCTTGGTTCTTCCAAGGTCCCAAGGAGATGGGAGGGGTTTTGATCATAGAAGGGTGAGGAAAGAGCACACTGGGCCTGTGCAAGGTTTTGCAAAATGGTCAGAACCGGTTACCCGCCCACTGCATCACAGACCATGGTCAGGGATTTAAAAATAAGGTGGCAGCCGCTCGCAGAAAGAGATCCAGGTGGTTTGTAAGGAGGCAGGAGAGAACTATGCATGATCCAGTGCAACATGGCATGTTTTGCTGGACTGTTATAAGGAGGCTGATGACATCGTGCCCCAGGTCCTGAAGGACAGAACTGGCAGATAGGGAATGGGGAACTTCTGGGCATGGTTTTGGTTTACAGCCTTTTGGGGAACAAGTGAAGTGCTAGGTCCTGTGGGAGAACAGGGCTCTGAGCAGGAATGCTCATAGCCTTCCCCAGGTTGGACTATTATAAATAAAAACCTGCTTTCCTCAACACTAGTTGTTGGGTTTTACACCAAGGTGCCACATGAAAGAACCCCCTTTTGCTCGGTAACAGTACTTGCTAAACTTGTTATTTCTTGTCTCTTTGATAATAGCCCTTCTCACAGGTAGGAGATAGTATCTCATTGTGATTTTGATTTGCCTTTTTTTGATGATTAATGACGTTGCACCTGCGGGCCATTTGCATGTCTTTGGAAAAATGTCTATCCAGATCTTTTGCCCATATTTTAATTGGATTGTTGGGAGGAGGGGGAGGTTTGCTATTGAGTTATATGAATTACGTGTTTTGAATATTAGCCCCTTATCAGATATATAATTTGCAAATATTTTTTACCCATTCAGTAAGTTATCTTTTCATTTTGCTGGTTTCTTTTGCTGTGCAGAAGCTTTTTATTTTTATGTAGTCTCACTTATTTACTTTTGCTTTTGCTTGTGGTGTCAGAGTCAAAAAAATCATCATCAAGACCAATGCCAAGGAGATTACCACCTACATTTCTTCAAGGAGTTGTATGGTAAAACTATCTTACTTCAAGTCTTTTAATACATTTTAAGTTAATTTTTGTGTATGGTAAAAGATAGTGGTCAAGTTTCATACTTCCGCATGTGGCTGTCCAGTTTTCTCAACACCATTTATTAAAAAGAATGTTGTTGCCCTATTGTATAGACTCAGCTCCTTTGTCATAAATTAATTGACCACATATGCACGGGTTTATTTCTGGGCTGCCTATTCTGTTCCATCGATCTGTGTGTCTGTTTTTACACCAATACCAGGGAACAACTTTTCTTAAGTAGACACCAAACAAATCAGATATACAATAACGTGTGGTGTCAGACTCTGACATTTTCTTTCATCTAACTAATAAGAATGGTTACTTGAAAAGTACTAAATTCACTGAACTAAGAGTACAGCTATTAAATAGATATCTGTACCTGGAAGTAAAGCTAAAAAATGTTTTAGTAAAAACAGCTTTTTGAAGATAGTCTTGCCATTAAGTGTAGTACTCGGTATTTCTTAAGTACATGCACTAATATTTGCAAATATATCTGTGCTTTTGTAGCAAACATTTTCTCCAGAGGTCTCATAAGCACTGCAAACAAGTCTTATAAGCATAAGAAACAAGACAGTGAAGCAACAATCTTTTACTTTCAAGGTGGCAAAATGTGTATTTTATCAGGATAATGCCAATTATAACACCATTACTTACTTTGCTGACATCTTAGAAAAGGAATACAGAATATAAACTAGACTTTCGATGATGACTAAAGGTCATCTTCAGTTAATCTACTGGTATCTTCCAGTGTTCCAAAGAGCAAAAGTTTACTCGAAACAGACTTAAAATGTTACTAATAATGCAGAGTTAATAAGCAATAATAAAGAACAAATAACAAGATGTAAATTACACAGCATACAAGAGGAAACAAAGATGTTATGCAATTCATACATTCAACAGTTACTGAGCACCTAACTAGGTGTCAGGCACTGGAGAGCCAAGGAAGAAAACCAGCAGTCCCTAGGTTGAATATTTGATGGGGGTACAGAGGGAGGAGAAGAGTGTTTGAACAGAGAGAAGGAAGGTGATGGAGAAGGCTTCACAGAAGTGCCTGCTGTAATCTAGGAGAAAAACAAATTGGTACACTTAATCAAAACAGACTCTGACTTCTCCGGCCAAGATGGAGGCCTAGACAGACACGCTAGGTCTCCCTCCACACTTAAGAAGGAATACAACTACCTCAAAACTAGAGACAACCAGAAGTTCCAGAAAATCAAGCTGCATGGAAGTCAACAGCAAAGATAAACAGAAAAAATACTCACCCAGAAATATAGGAGGGGCGGAGAGGATGCAGTGTGGTGGTGGTGGCGGCGGCGGTGGCGGCAGGCCAACGGAAAGCCCAGTCACATGTTTTAAAAAGTGGGAACACCTGGGGAGCATTCCCAGCTCCTTACCATACCGCACAGCTCACAGTCCCAGCACCAGGGAATATCGAGCCTCATTGCTTCTGACTGTGCAGACCAGTGGGGGTTGGGGCAGAGGCAGAGACTGCCAGTCTAACAGCAGAGTCTGTTTGTTTAAAGGTCCCAGAATATCCGCACACCCCTCCACTCTGGGAACAACAGCCAGGGCAACAGCTAGAGATGCGCCAGTCCCATAGTGGGAGAAGTCCCTGGAAAGGGGGCAAGTGCTGAGCAAGCGGCATTGTTCCTTCTCTGACCCCTCCCCCACATACAGCACCACAATGTAGTGAAATGTGCCTCCCTGTACTGATGAATACCTAAGTCTCCGCCCCTTCCAACGTAACAGGAGCAACAGTTCTACCTAAGACACAAGAGACAAATAAACATAGGAGCCTGTCAAGATGAGGAGACAGAGAAGTATGGACCGAAAGAGGGAACAGATCAAGGTTCCAGTGGGAGAACTAAGCGACAAGGAGCTAGCCAACCTAAGAGACACAAAGTTCAAAACACTGGTGATAAAGATGCTCACAGGCTTGACAGATACGCTTGAGTATGGCAAACGCATAAGGGAAGAAGTGAAGGATATGCTAAGTGAAACGGAGGAAAATCCACACAAAACCAATGGTGAAGGGAAGGAAACCGGGGTTCAAATCAATGATTTGAAATATAAGGAAGAAAAAAACAGTCAACCAGTACAGAATGAGGAAACAAGAATTGAAAAATATGAGGAGAGGCTATGGAAACTCTGGGACAACTTTAAAAATGCCAACATCCAAATCACAGGGGTGCCAGAAGGAGAGGAAGAGCAAGAAATTGAAAGGTTATGGAAAAATAATGAAGGAAAACTTCCCAAATTTGGTGAAGGAAAAAGACATACAAGTACAGGAAGCACAGAGAGTCCCAAATAAACTGGACCCGAGGAGGACCACACCAAGACACATCATAATTAAAATGCCAAAGTTTCAAGATAAAGCATCTTGAAAGCATCAAGAGAAAAGAAGAGAGTTACATACAAAGGGGTGCCTATGAGACTGTCAGCTGATTATTCAAAAGAAACTTTGCAGGCAAGAAGGGACTGGCAAGAAGTATTCAATGTGATGAAAAGCAAGGACCTACAACCAAGATTACTCAACCCAGCAAAGCTATCATTTAGAATGGAAGGGCAGATGAAGTGCTTCCCAGAAAAGGTAAAGCTAAAAGATTTCACTATTACCAAGCCATTATCGTATGAAATGTTAAAAGGACTTATTTTAAAAAAAAAGATCAAAACTATGAACACTAAAATGACAACAAACTCACAGCTATCAACAACTAAATCCAAAAAGTAAAAACAAAATCCAACTAAGCAAACCAGAATAGGAACAGAATCATAGGTATAGGGATCATTTGGAGGGTTATCAGCTGGGAGGGGGGAAGGGGAGAAATGGGTAAATGGTGCAGGGATTAAGAAGCATAATTGTTTGGTACAAAATAGGGAGAAGTTAAGAATAATATAGGGCCCTGGCTGCTGTGGCTCAATGGACTGAGCGTCGGCCTGTGAGCCAAGTGTCGCTGGTTCGATTCCCAGTCAGGGCCGACGACTAGGTTGCATGTCAGGTCCCCAGCTGGGGGCACAAGTGAGAGGCAACCACACAGTGATGTTTCTCTCCTTCTCTTTCTCCTTTCCACTCTCTAAAAATTAATAAATAACAAACAAATAATTTTTGTTAAAGGTGCAAAATAATCTCTTTAAAAAATATATAGGAAAGGGTGAAGCCAAAGAACTTATACGCACAACCCATGGACATGAACTAAGGGGGGTGGGATTGCTGGGCGAAGGGGGGTACTGGGCAGAGGGGAGCAAATGGAGAAAATATTGGGACTACTGTAACAACAATCAATAAAATATACTTAAAAATAAAAAAATTAAAAAAACAGACTCAGAGGACTGAAGAGACAGTTTAAAAAGAGAATCTCTATACATTACCTTAACTGTCCACTATCACCTGGCCAGAATAATTTACTCTAAGACCATAGAAAAAAAAATCATTTTATATTTGAAAGATATTAATATATATCTTAAAACAAACAAACAAAAATCTCTAGAGCCACATGGTTTAGAATCAAGTGAGAAACTTCAGTGGCAAACAAAGAGCTTGACAGAAATAGCGATTATAACAGTAACCACAATAAACATTTATATAGGACTTCCTACATTCCAGGTACTAAACACTGTATACAATGACTCATGTAATCCTAACCACAATCTTCTGAGGTATGTGCCATTTTATCCTCATTTTATAGACAAGGAAGTTGAGGCTCAGAGAAGTTAAGTAACTTGCCGAAGTTTAAACAGGTAGTTAATAGCAGAACTGGGATCTGAATGGGACAATCTGGTATGGAGTATAAGAACGCTTAAACTTGGGTCTATAAGTTACAGTTGTCTTGACAGCAAATAGAATGGTATTTACTTACACATACAGGTCATAAATTTTACTGAAATACTAAAATACTCAAGTGGATGAACAAACTGTGTCAATGCAACAACTTGCTTTAAGTTGTGAGTTTGTAACTTTTGTAAACAAGGAATTTTCTGATACAGAAACTCTGGAAAATAATATTGAGACCAAGCTAAAAAGATGAGTGTTAAGTACAAATGGTTCACTTGGAAACAACTGTAAATTCGCTAAACACCACCAATAACAACAATAATCTGACTGGTAAAAAGTACTGTATATAAATTATGTATTGTATTTTTTAAATTACACATTTGCCCACATATGTGGAAGGATCAGAGGATTGTGATCAACAAAAAAATTGGCTGGAAAGACAGGAAAGGTTACTTGCTGGAATTGTAAATATTGTTCCTAACTATCAAATAATTGAAGACTAGAGTTCCCTGACAAAGCCATGTATCCAGTTGACAGAACAGTATATATGCAGCATTGACCCTGGCTGGTTTGGCTCAGTGGATTGAGCGTCAGCCTGCGAGCTAAGTGTCGCTGGTTCGATCTTCCAGTCAGGGCACATCAGAGAAGGAAAACTCTGATTCCAAAAAACCTCCGCTGCCTTGCGGCATACCTCTTCAGGGGAAAGGCTAAGGGAGTAAACCCCGACAGAAAATCCGGAGCTGGAGTCCCTAAGGCGGTTTGACGTTGTAGTCAACACCGGCAACTCCTGCGGCGCACCTGAACCCAAGCTGTATTGACTCCGTCTTTCCCTTGGACCCTTCAGCTGCGAAGAGAGGGGGGGTCTGCTGCATGGGCAACAGCAGTCCCTCCATATCACCCTGCCCAGGCTCTGTAGCTTCAGCTTCACTGGAGAGGACACTCCAGCGTCATCGCAAGATGTCGATTCAACACGGGAGGAGACAGATACCGTGTCACTCCCGAGTCGGACTGCACAGCCATTCTCGGCGGTGCAGATAGACTCTTAAGAAGCTACACCATCGTCTCTCGAGACGGACGGCTGCCGATACGATATATGCAGCATTATAAGATTCCTGGTTACCATACACAGTTCCAACTTCTAGTGGAGCTACCTGATAATATGCAAGTTATTAAACAAAATATTTTGATGTCAACAAAAGTTGTTTAAATAGTGTGGATTTATAATGGAGGATTTTTAAGAGCCTATCTGAACACCAGAAAATTTTTAAATTGCCCTAATTTCTCAACCTAAGAAAGCATTTCCATTGCCAAAGAGGTCTAATGACCATTCCTATAAAGGCAGATAAATGACTGGGGCACAGAGGTGAGGGGTAGAAAGGGGCCTACATATGAAGAATGACAGGGTGGAGGTTGTGCACCAAAAACAGTATGAATAAAATAGAGGTGGCCATATTTGCTTATTTATCCCAATTCAATGTCTTGTTTCCTCTTTTCAACTAAAAAAATTAATTGTTCAGATGAATTAATGAATGTGTTTGTATCTATGTTAATCAGAAAATTCAAGCTAAAGTAATGAGGCTGGTAACCAGAAACGTCCTTAATTTTGCTTCTGTGGTCTTTTTGTTTTATTTTATTTTATTTTTCTTTTGACTGGGAATGTCCACTATGAAGGGACAAAAGACAGGGCTGATCATGGCAGAGCTGCAAGTTCTTAGATACAAGAGAGCAGTCTGCAGAGCTCATGATTCTGTCCTCAGCAGCTGCCTGGCATCTGGCTCATAGCTGAGTTTCTACAGTTTTTCTTTATTCCTTTTTTTAAAAGTATATTTTATTGATTATGCTGTTATAGTTGTCCTAATTCCCCCTCCCTTTCCCCTCCTCCCAGTAACCCCCTTCCTTCCAGCAATCCCAACCCCCTTGGTTTTTATGTCCATGGGTTGTGCATGTAAATTCTTTGGCTTCACTCTTTCCTCTACTATTCTTAATATCCCCGTCTATTTTTGTACCAACCAATTATGCTTCTTAATCCCTGAACCATTTTCCCCTTTTCCCCCCTTCCCCCTCCCAGCTGATATCCCGCCAAATGACCCCCCTACCTGTGATTCTGTTCCTATTCTGCTTATTTGTTTAGCTTTTTATTTTTTAGATTGAGTTGTAGATAGTTGTGAGTTTGTTGTCATTTTAATGCCCATAGTTTTGATCTTCTTTTCCTTAAGTAAGTCCCTTTAACATTTCATATAATAATGGCTTAGTAATGATGAACTCCTTTAGCTTTTCCTTGTGTGGGAAGCACTTCATCTGCCCTTCCATTCTAAATGATAGCTTTGCTGGACAGAGTAATCTCGGTTGTAAGTCTTTTCCTCTCCATCACTGTGAATATTTCCTGCCAGTCCCTTCTTGCCTGCAAAGTTTCTTTTGAATAATCAGCTGACAGTCCCTTTGTATGTAACTCTCTTATTTTCTCTTGATGCTTTTAAGATTCTCTCTTTATCTTAAGTCTTTGGCATTTTAATTATGATGTGTCTTGGTGTGGTCCTCTTTGGGTCTAGCTTTTCTGGGACTCTCTGGGCTTCCTGGAATTGTATATGTCTATTTTCTTGGCCAAATTAGGGAAAGTTTCCTTCATTATTTTTTCACATTAAGTTTCCAATTCCTTGCTCTTCCTCTTCTTCTTCTGGCACACCTATGATTCAGATGTTGATATGTGTAAAGTTATCCCAGAGGTTCCTAAGCCTCTCCTCGTTTTTTCCAATTCTTGTTTCTTCCAATTCTTGTTTCTTCATTCTGTTCTGGTTTACTATTTTTTTTCTTATGTTCCAAATCGTTGATTTAAACCCCAGCTTTCTTCCTTTCAACACTGGTTTTGTGTGGATTTTCCTTCATTTCACTCGGGATAGCCTTCACTTCTTCCCTTACATGTCTGCCATACTCAAGCATGTCTGTCAAGTTTGTGAACATCGTTATCACCAGTGTTTTGAACTTTGCATCCGTTAGGTTGGCTCTCTCCTCATCTGTTAGGTTGGCTATCTCCTCGTCACAGAACCTTGATCCATGTGTTTGTTTGCCTTTGTGTCTTAGGTAGAGCTGTCGCAGCTGTTACATTGTAAGGGGTAGAGCCTTAGGTATTCATCAGTGCAGGGTGTCTGGTTTCATCTCCTTGTGGCACTGTCTGGATGAGTATCACTTCTTTGTATCTTTGTTTGTTGGACTTCCATGCAGTTAGATTTTCTGGTTGTTCTGGTTGTTTTTAGTTTTGAGGTAGATGTAATTCTTCTTTTGGTTGTGGGAAGGTGATGCATGTCAACTATGCCTTTATCTTAGCTGGAAATCTCTACAGTTTTCCTTAAGTTTCCTTAACATAGGTTGATTGGAAAATACTTCTAAGAGCTCATACAGAAAATTTCATTTCAAAATGATTTTAGACTTACAAAAAAGTTGCAAAAAATAGTACAGTTCCCATATGCCTTTCATCCAGCTTCCCTTAATGTTGACATCTTATATGACCACAGTATAATATCAAAACAAGAGATTAAAGTAAGTACAATACTACTAAGATTAATTGAATTTCACCATACCACTGTTTTAAACCTTTCAGGTATATGATTTTTCCTGTTTCTGTTTTCCTTCTTCAATTAATTATATTTGTTATTCACTACCATATTATGGGAAATCCTGAATACTTAGTGCTATCACTACAAAAACAACCAGGTTGTTCTAACTGAAGGCCTATCAGAGAAAGAACAGCATGGTGCAATTTGGCTGTCCCCAGCCCCCAAGGTAACAGTTATTAGCCCCAGGATGCATGAAGAGGATAGAGAGCAAACATCAGGCACAATACTAAGAAATAGCTAGGAGGCTGAGGCTGGGCCAGGTGTTTTCTATTAAAGTATAGCATAAAGAAAAGGTTTTTCACTTCACAACACCCACCCAGATGTGCATTATTGTCTTAGGAATGAATAACAGGTTAAAAATAAGTGTTGTGGCTTTAGTGCAGGAAAACTTAAGTTTCGGACTTCTTTACCGGTTGTATTCAAATGCAGTTATGTGATTCCCATTTTGCAAGATTATGAAGCTTTACCAAATGTGGTACAAGGAGAGGTCCATGTACAGAATCATCATCTCAATTCCAAATGAATAACATCAGATGAGAATTTATTCAAGACAACAGAATGAAAATCCTCTATGTGGGTCTCACTGCTTTTAACCTACCACCAGAATCTTACAATACACTGAACAGCAGAAAACTTCAGGCAAATGCTCTCCATACCACCACTGAGCAAGCTGTAGTGTGGCTGCTGCACATATACTTTAAAAGCAAAGCAACATTTGCCTAAAGTTATTCAATTCAATGAATGATTTCTCTGTGAAGAAATCATATATGTCATAAAAAGATATTTCCCAAAGCAAAGTTTTAAACCAAAATGAAATAAAATATACTTGGGAACCATGATTAAGCTTTCACTTCTGCCACAGAGTGGCTCTAGCAATATAAGGAAGTGGCTGAAAGGCTAAAATAGATTTCTCCTATAGAGCTAGTTTCCATAATTAAAACTGGATATATCTGATAACTACAGATCATTTAGAATACACATGCCGATTTTGATTATAATGGCAACTGGATTGAAACTATCCTGAAATGTATAAATAGCACCAACTTTGTGTGGGTTGATTTGTACCTCTTTTTTATTGTTGTTAAACTGTATTTTGGTTTAATACTTGCCTTCTAGATAAGTAAGGTGGTAAAAATAATAAGAATTTATAGGAAAGTATTTAATAAGTTAGTGTGCTGATAATTAAAGGAAAAGAAAATTTATTTATTATTCTTGAACAAAAGCAAGATGGGCTGAGTTTGCTTAGTAATATTTAGGTTTTATAGTTAGAAAGTAATATTTTGGGGTATGTGTGGGTAGGTTTTACTGGAAGGGCATTTATGCTGATTAGGGGTTCTCTGAGCTTCCTGGATCTGTGATTTGATGTCTTGTTAGTTTGGGGTAGGGATAAAAGGTCCCATTCATGTTATTCAACAATATCAAAATATTTCACTGAGTAACAGTTACAATAAAATCGATTATTTTAATTGATGTTTACGATGCTGCCTGTGAATCAACAAGAGAAGGTATGTTTATTTTTAATGTTTCTACCTATAAAGGCATAAGAATCTGAATGTTCTTGTAGTTTTTAAACTTTTTAAAAATGTTAATGTGATTTTACTAAAATTCTAATCAGTCTCATGGACTCTGGCTTCACTGGTCATCTGGACATATAATAAATACTACGCTCTTATTTTCAGTTGTTTTCTTCCATATTAACAAGTTGTGTTTAATTTAGGGCATAAACTTAGTGCAGTAGAAACCACACACATAGCTTTCCTCATTTCCTTCCCAATCTTTCATACACCTTTATAGGAATCTAGGTTCTGACCAAACATGTCTGTGCAGACACCGGGTAGCCCCAGTCTCCTGACATGGTGTATGTGGAGACCCCGAACAATGAGCATCCTCTAAGTTACTACTATTTTGATTATATTACTAAATGTATGGGACAATTATATTGTGGGTGGGATGGTGTCATTTTCACAATAAATAGAAATCAATAATAATAAACATGTTATTTACTCTTCAACGTGACTACTACATAGCTTTTATAAGGTACTGGCTATTTAAAATATTTATAAAATGTAAATGAAAAATGTAATTATTTTATACACTGTACTATAACTGAAATGATAACCCACTGGTCCCTGATTTCTACTACAAAGCTATGAATTCATCTTAGAAAATCATCAGCATGTCATAGCTTTACATGAACAAACTAGTTTTATTTTCATTTTGCTTCAAAGTTGCATCTGAACTTAAAGCCTGCATTTCTATTGGATTGGCCAAAAAGTTGGTTTGCTTTTTTCTGCAAGATGGTTTTTTCCATTAAATTGTGTTGTGACCGCAGTCTTATCAGCATGCATTAAAAAAACTTATCAAAATTGGTTAATTTTTGTGTAACCTTGTAATACTGAAGATGGAAGAAAAACACAACATGATTGGCACATTATGCTTTATGATTTCAAGAAAGGCAAAAATGCAACTGAAATACAACAGAAGATGTGTGCAGTGTATGGAGAAGGTGCTGTAACTGATCAAACATGTTAAAAGTGATGTGCAAAGCTTCGTGGAGATTTCTCGCTGGATGATGCTCCATGGTCGGGTAGACCAGTTGAAGTTGATAGTGATTCAGTCAAGACATTAATTGAGAACAATCAATGTTATACCAAGCAAGAGATAGCCAACAGACTCAAAATATCCAAATCAATAGTTATTGGTAAAAATGAAAAATGCATCTTTTATTTTACAGAAAAAGACATACGGACTTTTGGCCAACCCAATACTAGTTACTGATTTACAACTTTATCATACCTTGTGGCTAGATGCAAAACTACTTAGACCTAACAGCATCCTTAACAATCCTTTACACTGTACTGTACACTGATGTTGACTATCCAGACAACGTAAAAAATTAAAACTAACATTCTTATAAGAAATTTTATCATATACTTTCAAAATATTCTTATTGTTTATGTCAAGTTCAGTGAGAGTAAATTTGTATGTTAAAGCTTTGAACATACTTCTAAAAGAAACTGATTAGAAATAAAACAGTTAATTCTAGTTATTCAACTTTGCATTGAACTTGGAAGAGAATGCCAACCCTTAATTAGTCAATAGTTATAAACCTGGCTGTGTAAAAGACATATCATAAGGAATATAAACATAAATATAAATAATCAAAGACAAAGTTCCTTCCTCCAATAAGTCCTATGAAAAATTAAACAAAACATGTGGAAGAATGTGGTCTGGCTCCACTCACCACCATAAACCATCCATGCTCCCCATGGTGGGTCACAGAGAGCTGACTGGTGAACTGAACGTTGTTCAATCCTTACCCAAGTGCAGCAGAACCATGGGTGTTTGGGAGAGCTGGTCTAAGAAATATAGTGGCTAGGTTTTTGAGCTTTATGTCAGCAAGTTAAGAAATCAACACAATTCGCTAAAACAGCTTAAATATGATGTTTTATAATATGACCTCAACTTTTTAGCCAATTTTAAGCTTTGTGCAAAGTTATGAGTAAAATGAATAAGAACTTCAACTCTGAGTCAGACAGGGGTTCAAATCTTGGCTGTACCCTTAAATTTTATATCTTGCAGCCTTGAACAAGGTGCTCAAACTCTTCTCCAGTTTCCTCATCTACAAAAGAAGACCATGTAACACCTATCTCAAGCACTGTCATAAACATGATTAACAGGAGATAATTCATGGAAAGTGGTTATCACAGTACCTGACACATTGTACCTTTGAGAAATGTTGGGTATTCTAATTGTTTTTTATTACTATGGTTATCATTAGCAATATTAACATAGGAAAAGGGTATTGAACAGGAAATTGAGGACTTGGGTTACTAGATGACTGTGTATTTATTGACCCTCCATATCCCCAATTTCCCACTCACAGATTCATCAAACCTCAGATCAAAAACAGTATATTCAGCCCTGGCCAGGTGGCTCAGTTGATTGGAGTGCCATCCTGTACACCAAAAGGTTGTAAGGTCCAACCCCTAGTCGGGGCATGTACAGGGAGCAATCCATTAATGTTTTTCACATCAAAGTTTCTCTCTCTCTCTCTCCCCCGCTGCCTCTCTCTCTAAAATCAATAAACATATCCCCAGGTGAAGATTAAAAAAACAAACAAAAGAAAAACCCCAGTATTTTCAATCCATGTATGTGAAGGGTAAACTTAAGTTATATGCAGATATTTAACTTGGTGGGGGTCAGTTCCCCTAACTCCTGTGCTGTTTAAGAGTCAGCTGTATAGTTCTTAGCCCAGTGCCTGGCATATAGCCAAAGACACAGCTGACTTTTTAAATTAAGTATTCATGTAATGATATGTGCCTAACTAAATAAACTTCTATTAAAATGCTAGGGAGGAAATAAACCGGTTCAGTGATTACTGAGGAGGAAAGAAGGAAAGGTCCAATTCTAAAGAGGGGTGGACAAGGAATGCCTCTCTGGGGTGACATGATCTAAGATCTGGATAACAACAACAACAAAAAAAAGAGTTGGACATGAGAAAAGCCTAGGGAAAGAGCTAGAATGAAAGCTCAATGAGGGAAGAAATTTTTGTCAGCCCTCTTCATCACTACATCTCTAGAACCTGGAAAATGCCTGGCCCATAGTAGACACTCAATAATGATATATAGAATGAATGAAGGAAGTATATTTCTGGCAGAGGGCACAACAAATGCAAAGGCCCTGGGGTAAGTACCAGTGTGGCGTGTTCAAAAAGAACAGAAGGGAGTCTGCAGGGCTCAGTGCAGTAAGTGGACACACTGTGGTAGAGTGTGGCAGATGGCAGCAGGTGATAAGGTCAGTGAGGCAGGAAGGGCCAGATGACAGAGGGCCCTGTTAGTCATAGGTTAAACTCGATTTTATTCATCTTTCAAAGAGATGTCACTGAAGGGTTTAAGCAGAGAGAAGTTCTTTTCTTTACAAGATCACTATGGCTGCTATGAAGAAAAGATATTGTGGAGAAGCAAAAATGAAATCAGGAGGCCATCTGAGAGGCTAATGTATCAAATTAAGCAAGAGGCAAGTTAGAAATTTCAATCAGAACAGTGGACTTGTTGATGGGCTAGATGGTGAGGGATGCGGGAAAAGGAGAACTGTGGAATAATTCTTGGGCTTCTACTTTAGCAAGCACAGATATCTGTACTAGTTACTGAGGTGGGAACAACTGGGAAGAAGCAGGTGAGGAGGAGAACGAACACCAGGAGTTCTATTCTGAACTGGTTCCCCTAAGACATATGAGTGAGGAAATCTACTAGAAAGCTGGTTACATTAGGCTGTAACTGAGGAGGTGATCCACAGCAGAGCTACACAGGTCAAGTCATCCAGCGTCAAGGGACAAGACCAACTAAGAAGTTATGTAAGAGTCTTTATCGGGAAATTAGGAACATGGAATCTATCATGTTTCTCTTTTTGTTGGGTTGCCAGAAAGTTCCAAACTCAACATAAAAGACAATTATCTTCTCAGAAATTGTGGATATGATAATAAATAAATAAATAAATAAATAAATAAATAAATAAATAAATAAAATGTAGTAGTATAGTGACATGATTTGTGGAGTATGGCAGACTAGCTCCCACATTACTTTGAACAGTCTTCAATGACTCAATATCTTGAAGTGGTCTGTGGTGTGACTGGTAGACTAGAAGCCTCCCAAGGGCATGAGCTATGTCTTATCTTTGCATTGCTGTGAAATGGAACAATGTCTAGCCCAGAGCAGGCAGACAGCACATGTATACTGATGATGTGTGTCACATATCTGTAAATGAAAGGGGCTAAGGCTTTGTTCAAATATGATAAGGCTTAGTTTCAAGATGCTTTAAATACAATATGATTGTATACCAATCAGCAGTACAGACATATGCTTGGTTAGTAAAAGTAAATTTTCTAATCCTGGATTGAAAGACTTCAAGCAGGAGGAAAAAAAAAAACTGAAGTGTCTATAAAAGGTGCATGGTATTTGGACCTGTGGATGCACACTGCAGAAAGGAGCCGCAGAACAGGGGCAATAAGGAACCTATTCTTGTTACCAGTGTATGAGCCCATACCTTCCACCTGCGCCTTCTCAGTAAGCTCAGGCACTCAACACCTGGTAGACTATGCCAAGCTACAGGGAGGAGGGGGTGCCCCTCTGCAGGTGACGCAAGTAGCCCAGAGGCTTGGCTGATCGTAGCATTTCAGCCACCCAACTGCCCAGCCTAGAGGTGGTGGGAACCCTGGCGGACACCACAAGCAGCAAGGCACTGCCTCCCCCAGTGGAAGCGGTGGTTGGGTCGAGCTGAAGTGGGTCATTTGCCCAGAGATGGCCAAGCCACTGCAGCCACCATGACAGGATGTGCCACGAGGCCCCAAGGGCAAGGAAGCCGAGTAGCCTTGAGAGGCGGTGGAGTCAGGGGAGTCACCCCCACCAGTGGGATGGCAGCAGGGGGTGGTTCTTACACTGAGGGGGCTGAAGACTGGAAATATGAATGGTAAGGGCACAAGCACAGAAAACTGGAAAGATGAATGGATGAGGCCAGAGGATATCAAAAGCTAGAAAGAAAACTGGATAAGGGGAAAAGCCCTTGCCCCTGCCCATCCAATACCAGATTAAGGGTGGGACCAGTAGAGGCAGGCACATGCACCACAGAAGTCAGAATGGTGGCAGGGGAGGTGCTGGACCAGAGAGGCCTGTCAGTCTAGCCTGGAGGAAGAAGGGACTGGTTGGGGTGGACCCACCCAAAGTGCACAAAAGTTTAGGAATTTAACTGGTCTTTCTGAGAAAGCAGTTGGCCTATCCCACAACGAAAATGGATATATTCCCAGCAGAACAAAGAACCCCTCTCTTACTTGTGGCTCACTGCTGAGGGCCAGCTCTGCTCCTGCTTGTAGCTTGCTCTTGCTTGTAGCTTGCTCCTGGGGACCATCTCTGCTCTTGCTCATGGCTCGCTGCTTGGGACCTGCTCTCTTGCATGTCACTCGCTCCTTGGTACTGCACTTGGATGGTGCACTAGCCTGTCCTTATCAGTCATGTGGCCCACTTCCTCCAGGATGGAGTCTCTCTCTTACTGACCCAGTGTAGCATTTGCCAGTGTGTCTCCAGTCCAGCAGCACGCAACCTGGCAGCCCTAGCAGCAGCATGGTCATGGCCATGGCGGCTCCACGTGCAGCCTCCAGGAGGGAGCCTAAAGCCCAACAACAGCTAAGAACAAGCTAAGCTACCTGGATGACCACTTAGCAGTTGCCTCGGGCTCCAAAGTACAGTACTATAAAATAGGGCAGGAACTCTGGGCACTGTCTTTTGTTCTGGCCTTGCCAAGGACAACTGGGTTTGGTCTGGTTTTGTAGAGATGAGCATTGAGACGGGGAGTCACCTGTTCTTCAAGACGGTACAGCAACTGGAACAACATAAACTAAATAGGACAAGGAGCAGAATAGCTGTCAATAAGGGGGAGGGGGGAGGGAGAGAAGGGGGTAAGTAAGGGAGGGGTTTAGTCAAGGAACGTGTAAAAATGACTCGTGGACATGGACAACGGGGAGGGATATGATTGTGGGAGAAAGGGTGGGCTGAGGGGAGAGCAATGGGGGAAAAATGGGACAACTGTAATTGAAAATCCAAAAAATAAAATTAAAAAATAATAATAACAAAAAAAAAAAAACATGGTACAGCAACTGAATCAAACCTTCTTCCTTCTGTATCAGCACCTACCTCATTAGTTTGGCTCTTGTGGCAACAGGCAGATGAACCCCCACTTTTATTCCATAATATTCTGGCTGAAGGGAAATGACTTTGCCAAAAAATACATAAGGAGAGGGGAGCGGGAAAAACCAGTGGGAACACAGTGTGGACAACTATGCAACAACTTGAGTGCAACTACTTCATGATTTAGTTTTAGAAAGTTACACATTTCTGAGAACTTCAAAGAAAGGAAGATCACACAAACTCCATGTGTAGAGTGGATGAGAAAGCAGAGCATCTGTTAACTTAGTACAGGCATAAGTTACTAAGAATCTAGTAAAAAGGAGGCCACAGGTTCCCAGAGCTCCAAGCCAACCAAACTATGTGAGTGATAAGATATAGAGACAAAAAAAGAGAATCAGATTTTAATTTGGGGTTTGGGACCAAGCACTCAGCATGAATAATGGAAATCAGGGAGAGGGCAGCAGAAAGTGATTTTAGAAGAAAGTTGGTACCTTCTATTTTATGCAGAGTAAGTTTAAGCTGAAAGTGGCCACCCCCACCACCCAACACCCACTCCTTATAGTACAATGGGCATGCCATCTTAAGTCTTTACCCAGAAAAATCTCCCTAAGCAGTATTTCCACATAAACATAACAGAAACACCCTTCCATATAATAAAATCTCTCTATGTTTGCAAAAGCAAATTAAAATGGATAAAACTATAAACACAAAAATAAAAGAAGAGCCAAAAATTATCCGCTCTGAAAAGCACTATGATTTCACAGTTGGAAGTTTCTTTTTAAACACCATTATATGAAAAGATACTCAATATTATTTAGCCATGAGAGAACTGCAAATTCATACTACAATGAGATAGCAGTACAAAACTATTAGATTGACTAAGTTTTTTAAGAATCTCATAATAACGAGCAACCAGATGGACGCAAAGCAACTGGAACTCTCATACGTTGTTGCGAAATGGCACAACCACTTCAGAAAACAGTCCAGCAATCCCACTCCTAGATACCTACCCAATAAAAATAAAAACATACATCCTCACAAGTATCTGTATGCAAACATCTATAGCAGCTTCATTCATAATCATCGAACAACTCAAATGTGCATGAACTAATGACCAGATAAACGACTACATACATATGGTGAAACACTACTTAGCAGCAAAAGGGAACAAACTACTGGTACAGGCAAAAACATGAATGATCTCAACAGCATCATATTATATAGAAAAAAACAGGCACAAAATGCTACAAAATGCTAACTAGTATGTGGTTCTATTTATACAGTATTCTAGAAAAGGCAAAACTATAAATATTCTATAGATATTTTGGTTATGGTGGCAGTAATAAACATTTATTAAAACTCTAAAAATGTATAGTTATAAAGGTTGAATTTTACTCTCAGAAAATTATTCCTCAATAAACCCAATTTTAAAAAAAACAACTACAGCATCTTAACACTTGCTCAAAGAAAACTGTTAAAGCTCAACATTGTTACCATGATTACTCTGAAAAGTTCTAGACATTTCTTAACTAGCTAGAATATTACACATGTCCTTAATACTGAAAAGAAATAAACCCCATGCTTTTTCCCTTTTTGGGCCTCAAAACATTCCTATGCAGAAACAGGGCACAGGATGTTGGTGTGCAGAAGTGGTGTAAATGCTGGCTATTGAGACACTAATGAAGTGAGTCTTGTTTGCTGGACAGCTGCTGGCTCCATTGTTCTTCTGTCACCCACAAAAAAAGGGGAGCAGTTATGCCTACGGAATGTAACCTTCTCATTGGATAGCTGTTACATCACGTGCAGAAACCCTGCCTCAGAGATCCATTTTCACCATGCAGCACAGAGAAAATGGTAAAAACAAACAAGACAACAATGAAAGACCCAAAACCTGTATTAAATAAACTGTGCTACTCCTTAAAATCAGATCACTTATAACTATTTCTCAATACTTAATATTCCAGAGTTCACTTTTTATGATTAATGTTCTGTCTCATTTTCTTATCCCATGTTATAACCACCACAGAATACTTTTTTAGAGTGCAGATAATTTTTGTTATTCTTCAACAGACATTTTCCATGAGCACATCACACGATTACTAATTCCAAACAACAGTGGGAGTAACTCTTTTATTTTTTATATTATCAAATGTCTACCTAGATACTTTGCCATTGTACAGTTTGGTGATTTATCAACCATTTTCCATTGAACAAGGGCTTTCAAATTCTTTTGATCATTATCTACAGTGAGAAATATATTTTACATTGAAACCCAGTAAAGAGATGTGTGTATATGCACGCACAGCTCCAAAGTTCTACAAAACAGGACTTAACCTTAACATATAACATATCTCTGTTAATAATTTTCTTTTTATTACAGTCTTTAAAATGCTGGCAGACACCCACACAATTCATACCATGACCCATAATTTTAAAAATCGTCTTATCAGAAGATGAAAAACAAATACAGTAAGTGACCTTCCTTGACGCTGACTTACAAGTCAGCAGCTCTGCTCCTTCCTTCTCAGTGGGGGTAACAAGGCTCAGTGGGTGAGCAGCAGAGGGAAGAGACTGCACAGGGAGGCCTGGCTGAACAGTCTGGGCTTTGCTTCTTTCCGTTCTCACTTACTCTCATTGTCATTCCTTAACTTACACACACACACACAGAGTGAAGGGAAATAAAATTCAACTGGGTAGAAAAGAGATGCAATACAGAAGAAAGCAAAGTACGTTTTTTTCTTTAACATTTTAGACTTCAGATGTGTCCATTATGATTATTTCTCAGGATCACGAGACACCTGGACAAGCTTAAAAGACTGTATTGGCATGTAAATCACACGCAAAAAAAAACTCAACCCTTCATAATTTTGAGTTTTTAAACTGCTACTCAATGTTATATTCTACTATTACACATTGAAACTATTGAGTATTTATAATAGAGGGGAATTGTATATGAAGATTGGAAACTTACTTTTAAGGACTCCCATAAGGGAAACTGGACCAATGAGAAAGGAATCTGAAGAGAAAAAAAAAAAATCAAGTAAATTAAACAGAGAATATCAGACTTTGCCTAGCGTGACTACACAAACCCATAATTATTGAGAACATTTCATTTTAACTATGTATATAATAAAGGCTAAAATTAAGCAAACATATAGGTTTACTACACATGTAGGTTTTAGGAAACAAGTTAACCGTGACTGCCTTTAGCATTCCACTAAGTCTTTGAGCCTATGAAACAGAAAATGATGCCTTGATACTCTTTTTTCAAGTGGGAGAAAAGCACAATATGGAGAGGCTCAGCTACTAAAATGACAAAATAAATATTTCGTATCCATATATAATAAAGACCTGGCATATTTCTGCTTAAGAGCTAGAGCTATCTGCTCCTGAGCAGGCCAAGAATTAGGGTTTAAAAGAGAAGAAAGGGCAGGGGAGAGGGGGACAGAGGGGTAGAGTCAAAGAGGGAGAAAGAGCTGGAGTAGAGAGATAAAAGGACCAGAAAGGAAGAGGGGAGAGAAGAAGGGGAAGGGAAAGAAGGGAGAGGGGAAAAGAGGAGTGAAAAAGAAAGAGAAGGAAGGGCAGAGAAGAGAAGAAGGGGGCAAGAGAGAAAGTAAACAGGAAGAGGGGGATAGATAGAGGAAGGAGGAGAGAAGTTGGAGAAAGACAGGAGTGGGAGAAAGAAAGGGAGAAGGAAAGAAGAGACCAGAGGGAGATGAGTGAGAAAAGGTAGAGGGCAAGGCAGGTGGAGGGAAGGAGCGGAGGTAGACGGAACCACTGGCAAGAGGAAGCTGAGATAGGGGGGTCCAGAGAAACAGCATGGGAGTGGCAAGTCTGCACCCCTCAAGAAAGAACAGCTGATCAATGTCGGAGGCATAGAGGGCTCCTGAATGCCCGATGTAGACACAAGAGCAGCAAAGAGAAGCGAAATGTGTAGTAATGAAGTATGAGTGGTGGGCTTATCCACTACACTTACATAAGAATTAACAATTAGTTGTATAACAATAAGAGTTGGAATTATCAGGCACTTATCATGTGTCAGGCATTGTGCTAACAAGCACTTCACAGGTTTTATTTTAAGGAGTCCTCACAACCCTATAAGAGAGGTATTATTACCATCCCCGTTTTATAGATGAGGAAATGGAGGTTCAGAGAAGCTGTGTAACTAGCCTAAAGGTACAGTTAGAATTAAGAAGGTCAGACACCCTGACTCCTAAATTACATCTAAGTGCATTTATCTTAATAGAGTACCTTCACCCTCAGTATAATCTATTTGCTTTTAATTAAACTTTCCAAAATTCTAAAAAATAGAACCCTATCTCTGTTACAGAACCCCTGGGCTGCTCCAATTGAAAACAAACCCACAGGCTCTTTAGTTAGGGGCCCGATTGCCCGCCGCCAGAATTACAACTCTCAATACCAGAGTTTAGTGAAAAGAAAAAGAATTGTTTATTTAAAAGTTATATAGATTTAGTTATTTGCGGATTTCTGTTGTTAAGTCTTATGTTCTTTAAAACGCCCATAAACACATATCCTTGCCTCCCCCACCCCCAACAAACCAGGCTAGTTTTAGAAAAGTCAGAGAAACCCTTTCCCTACTTTCCAAACACAGTTCAGCTTTACCAGTAGCTGCCAATCATTCAATCCTGATTAGGGAGACCTCGTCTGTGTTATGGGGTCCACCAGCTTTTAATCCAGAACCTCATGGATTCTCAGCCTCCTTGGAAACTGCATAGTTAGTCCTTTTGTAATCTGCACAATCAGCCTCAGCCTCAGTCAAATCCGCACAGTCAGCCTCAGTCTTAGTTAAATCCACACGGTCCGCCTGGCTAAAACGTCTGCCGCTTATTTTTAAATCCCTGACTACGTCCTCTGATGCAGTGGGTGCGGTAACCAGTTCTGACCATTCACAGAACCTCACGCAAGCTCTGTGTGCTTTCTCCATAACATCCCCTGGTCCAAGTCCCCTCCCATCTACCTGAGGCTTTGGATGCATTAAAGCCATTTTGCATAAAAAAGACACTAGCCACCAGCCTCAGGCATGTGGAGGCATTCTAAAAGCTGCTTCCTTTTCCCCATCCCCCAGCCGCAAACTCTGGGGATTTTTGGACTCCCCTGTTTCTGTAACATCTCCACATTTTTTGAAATAAAAGAACCCCAATGGACCCCACCCACCAACCCATGTAATATCCACCCACTGACCCCACTGGCCTGTGCTGGGGACGACGCTGCTCACAAGCAGGCCATGCCCCAGGACTGTTACTCTGTTCTCAGCTCATTGGTGAAAAGTAAATGTGGACTTTGAATTAACAGTGTGGTTGTGGGTGTGTGAATTTGTAAGTGTGAGTGTGTGAGTTTGTGTGTGTGCAATGCAAGTGTGTGAGTGCATGAGTGTGTGTGATCACAATGTTGAAGAATTAACGGCCTTTGAATTAAAAGGCATTAAATTACTTCTGAAATATTTATATTTATTCAGAAATTAAGAATCTAACATCATCTCTCTTACAATGCTGGAACAAATGATAGCCCTGGGCTTGACAGTGGCCACAGAAAGAAAATTTGTCTTCCATTTAGATAGGAAATGACAGTGAGAAAAAAAAAATCAATGTCAATAGATTGGTTTAAGCAGAATCTCAGAGAAGATTGTCATCCTCATAAATAAGCAACACTCTACCCCATATATCAAAGTGCTACAATAAGAGTTTAATTTAGTTTAGGGTTTTTTTTGCCATAAAACCATGAAAGCATCTGACACTTTCTACTCTGAAACTAAAGTGCTGTATTTCCAATTAAATTAACTATTTAAACCAAATTTTTAAAAATACACAATATGTAATAAAATACCCAAAAGGAGCACAGGCAGTAGTAGTACAGATGATTTTAATCTTCTTCTTTGTACTCTTTCCTCCCAAATGTAAATGTGTCACATTTTAACAAGAATGTAAGTATTTCACACTTACAAAGTGAAAAAGGCCTTAAAATTTACTGTAACTGTCCACGTTAGCATTCTTTACTTCTTGATCAAAATAACTCATAAAATTGCACTGTATGTTATCTGCACTTCTTCAGTACTTAATACATAATATGGGGGGGGTACAGGTTTACAGTTGTTCATATGGAAAATAATACAATAATTAATAAATAATAATACAAAAATAAACTCTGCTTCACGTACTCACAACTGTAAACCTACTTTTGTCCCACCCTGTATTAGATTTTGTCCATTTTCCTTGATTAATTATTACTCATTAAATTGTTCCTTTAATTTAAAGAAGTAATCTTAAAATCACACATTTGAAACAGCCAAACTATCCCACTGGGTATTAATTTTTAAAAATGAGCTGGTAGTAAATCCCAACTTTATTTTCTAAAACAAGATTAATTGACGGTTAAAGGTAATTAAATGTTTAAATAATTAAATTTCTGGTTTCTGAAAGTGAAATTTCCCTCATAAGATAAACTCCTGATGTGTGAAAATTTTTCAAATATTCTTCAAGTCAAAATCATATTGCATGCATCTTGTCATTTACCATATGAAGAAATAATAATGAAACGTGCTCCCCAGCAAACACCGCTTCACAGCAAAAACAAACACTTCTCCCAGCTTCCACAGTTCCCAGCAAGGCCTGTCTGGTTTGGAGTTACGTAACAGTGATGTTTCTTCAAAATGTAGAATTTAAAACCCCAAACAGATGTAAGCTGTTATTCTAAAATGTTTTATAGATAAAGAAAATGCATAACTATACTCATAAGTCTTATATTCCAAACACAACATACACATTTTATTGCACTAAAAGTTACAAAATGGCTCACTGTTTTGACCTTTTTAATGCCTCCATTTAAGATGTTTTGTTTGAATAAGGTTGTTAAGACCCAGGGCATTAATAAGTGAGTGGCAGTAAAACCAGCTACCATCAAAGAGGCAGATGTAGAAGGAAAAAAACCTGCTAAAATTTAACATGGATTCCACTAATAATAAGCATAGCAACAATTCTACGCAAGAGTGTATGTGAGGATTCCATGCGAAATGGATAAACTGAAATCTGGGTGTGGTAAACAGGGGAAGGAAGTGTTAGGTGTTACTAAAGAAATGAAGAATGTACAAAATTACATTATAACGACACTTTACCTATCACCAAGTATTGGAGTAGAATCATCCTTGAAGTCAATAAATGCTTATAATGCTGTGATCTTAAAATAAATGCCTGTAACCTTATAAGTCCTTTAACAAATAATGATGTAATATATAATGTAACTAAGGAGATATGAATATAAGACTTGTATCATTTAGCTCTAAAATTCTATTTTTCATTGGAAAGGTCAAATAAAAATACCAATTCACTTAAAAAAAAAAGAAAGACTGATTGTAAGCTGCAATGAACATATTACTACTATGAGTGATCAAGGAAGCCTAAGGAATAAGAAAGTATATTTAAAATGCAGTGTGAGTTATCATACTTTCAGAAATAACCCCAATATTTTCTAGCAATAAGACAAAAAAAAAAAAAAAAAAAAAATCACAGAAACTGCTAAGACCTCAAATCAGAAGAGGTTTGAAGAGCAGCATGGATATCAGGGTGGGTCCAAACACTGGCCGTTCCAATTTTCAAGGGATCCCACAGGGAGTCTCCTTTTTGTTGCATGACTGTGTCCAAATTTCTGTGCTTGATTTAGGATTTTTCATTCTAGTGTCACACAACAATAAAGCCATTTCTCCTCTTAAATGCTCTGTGCCTTTTCTCTTTCAACCCCAGTGGTAACAAAGGACAAATGAAGTTGAAGACCTAAAAACCATTTGTCCCAATGTGACTTGTTATTAAATTTTTTCTTTTAAAGAGTGAGATCCATTCAAATCTGGTCTGCTAGCATATCACACACACACACACACGCGCACACACACACCATAAATATATATTATTTTTAAATTTAACAACTATAAGCTATTTATGTGCACTGTATATAGGAGAAATCATGTATATATAGTAAAGGAAATTAATCTAAAAGTAGGAAACACTGGAAGTTAATTATTCCCCATATTTCTGAAACATACTAAAATTCCTAAAGAATCTTTCCACAGAAAGCAAGCATGGACACAAGAGTATGAAAATCTAATATTGAAAAGGAGATGAATATCAGTAGTTTTATTCTTAAATAATCTATTACATCTCAAAGACAGGAGCATTCAGAGTATCAGAACTTACTACAAAGCTATAGTAAGCAACACAATGCAGTAGTGGCATCAACAGGGACCTACAGACCGATGAAATAGAATAGAGAGCTCAGAAATAAACCCTTGCATATACGATCAAATGATCTTCAACAAAACCATTCAATGGGGAAAGGATAAATGGTACTAGGCAAACTAGATACTCATATGCAGAGGAATTAAGTTAGACGCTTACCTTACACCATATACAAAAATTAACTCAAAATGGATCAAAGATCTAAATGTAAGACGTAAAACAATAAAACTAGAGGAAACCTTCATGACATTATATTTGGCAATGGTTTCTTGGGTATAACACCAATCCACAGACAACAAAAGCAAAACTAGACATATGGAATTACATCAAAATTTAAAACATCTGTGTATCAAAGGACACAATCAAACAGACTGAAATGGAAGAAAATATTTGCAAATCATATATCACATAAGGGGTTAGTATTCAGAACATATAAAGAACTCCTATAACTCAACAACAGAAGAAACAAACAACCTGAATTTTTAAATGGGCAAAGAATATTTATAGACATTTCTCCAAACAAAGATATACAAACAACCATTAAGCATATGAAAAGATACTAAAAATTACTAATCATTAAGGAAATGTAACTCAAAACCACAATGAGATATTATCCATTAGGAAACTACTATCAAAAAACCCAGAAAATAACAAGTATGGATGAGGATGTGAAGAAATTGGTGGGAACGTAAAATGGTGCAGTCACTTGGAAAACAGTATGGAAGTTCCTCAAAAACAGAATTATCGTATGACTTAGCAATTCCATTTCTGGGCACATACACTAAAGAACTGAAAGCAAGGACTCAGGGAGGTATTTGTACATTCATGTTCATAGTAGCATTTATGCACAATAACCAAAATGGAAGTAACGCAAGTATCCATTGATGGGTGAATGGATACAAAAAATGTTGTAAATGCACAGTGGAATATTGCTTAGCCCTAAAAAGAAGGGAATTTCGACTTGCTACACTTGAGTACATTATGGCAAGTGAACTACGTTAGTCACAAAAAGACAAATACTATATGATTACATTTATATGAAGTATCATATAAATTCATAGAAACAGAAAAAATGAAGGCTGGGAGAAGAGGGAAATGTGGAGTTACTGTTTAATGGATAAAGAGTTTCAGTTTTACAAAATAAAAAGAGTTTGGGAGACTGGTTGCACAGCAATGTAAAAATGCTTACTACAACTCAGTTGTATACTATGTGTATTTTACCACCGTTTAAAAATATTTGTAAAATTTTAATTCTTAATAAAAAGACAAGTTAACAGACTGGAAGAAAGTTTGAAAAATATATATGACAAAGAACTTCTTTTCAAAATATACAAAGAACCTTCAAAACTTAATAAAAAGAAAAACTAATAACCCAATTTTTAAAATGCATGAAAGACTTGAACAAACATTTCACAAAGAAAGATATTCAAATCACTAATATAAACACATGAAAAGATATTCAACATCATTAGCCATCAGGGAAATGTTAGTTAAAACACACTAAGAAAAAGTCTTGTGGTTCTTCAAAAAGTTAAACATAGAATTACCATACAACCTAGTTATTCCTTTCCTAGTTATATAACCAAAATAAGTTAAAAACAGAGACTCAAACAGATACTTGTACACAACTATCTGCATCATTATTCACAATAACCAAATGAGGCAAGTGTCCATCAACAAATTAATAGATAAACAAAATGTGGTATATCCATACAATGGAATGCTATTCAGCCATAAAAAGAAACGAAACTCTGATATATACTACAATATGGAGGAACCCTGAAAACATTAAGCCAGATAGAAAAGGACAAACACTGTACAATTCTACCTACAAGAAATAGCTAGAATAGGCAAACTAATAAAGAAACCTAATTAAATGTTTCCTGGGACTCAAGGGAGAGGGGAGTGGGGAGTCATTGCTGAATGAGTAGAGTTTCTGTCTGTATGAAGTGATTAAATAGTTTCAGGAGTACACAGTAGTAATCATTGCACTACATTGTGACTAATACTGAAGTGTACACTTAAAGTGATTAAAATGGCAAATTTTGTTATATCTATTTTACCACAATTAAAAAAAAACATTTTTAAAAAGCACATTTTATGGTGCCATTATACAACCACTATAAAAGCTGATATGAACAAGACTGACAAAACCAAATAAAAATAAGCATGTGGAGCAACCACAACTCTCATATTTTCTTGGTAGGAATTTAAAACAGAACAATGACTTTCAAAGGGGGTTTGCTAAGTTTTTATTTGATCCAAAAATTTTATCCCGAGATATGTATTCAAAAGCAATGACAATATATGTCTATAATAAATTTATACATGACTGTTACAGCAGCTTTAATCACAATAGTTAGTGCCCATGAACAGGAGAAAGGCTATACAAATTGTGGTGTATTCATACAATGGAATATTAGTAATAAAATGAAAAGAACTACTGATACGTGCTATAACATGGATGATTGTCACACACATTACGTCAAGCAAAAAAAGTCAGACCAGAAACGGTTTATATTGTATAACTCTATTTATATAAAGTTCTAAGAAAAAGCAGAATTACCTGAGTGGGCAGACTGACTGAGATGGGGATACAGAAAAATCTGATCAGAACACTGGAAAGGGGTAGGAAGAGGCCATAGGAGTTTGCCCAAGGCAATGGTAAACAGCCTAGGACAGGACTGGCTGAGAAGCTGAATGCCTCTGGAATAAAAGAAGTGCTCTTGGGCTCTCAAACAAGCACTGGCTCTCTCTAGCTCTCTCTCTCAGGCTCTTCTTCCTTGAGAATGCCTGGATGATTGTGCTGCAGCTGCCTGCATTTCCCAATGGACAATATTGTGGATATGAAGAAACTCCAGGCACAGCCTAGGGTTGGGCTGGCCTGGCAGAGGGTGGCAGGTTTATTCTTTGGGTGTTTTAGAGGGGATGAGCTCTGAGGCAGAAGCCTGCCATTCTTCCAAAGTTGTGTAGCTTTTGGAGCTTATGTTTTAGTTTGTGAACTAACCTTATAGAAATAAAATAATTAAAACTAACGGGGAGGAAAAAAAAAAAATGACAGGACAGCTCAGGTGTTAGAGTTTAGCCTTAATTGATAGGCTTAGGTGAGTAATGCATGTGGAAAGCTGTTATTCCAAAACTGTGAAGTTTTTGAATAAAGGCTCCTTTCCTTTATCACCAAACCTCTGCCTCCAGAATTTTGTCTAGAGGGTGGCACCAGGCAGCAGGACCCCAACTGCTGCTTGGTAACAATGGGACACCGGAGCACGTTCCAGGCTTATGGAAATCTTCAATATCATAAGAGGGGTGTGGATTACATGACTTTTTCATTCTTCAAAATGATGTATCTATGATTGTGATTCCATGTATAAAGATTTTATCTACAAATATATTTATAAAAAGTATGACAGTAATCAAGGTGAAGAGTGGGTGGTGTTAGGGCCAAAGACTGCCATTTTTCCCACCCCATGACCAGCCACCTGCATCAGACCTTGCAAAACAGGCTATGGCTGGTGGTCACTTGGTTCTCGGAAACTGATACCTGTGGTCTTCCCAGGTGTCCTGTGTTCTCAAAACTACCACTCCCTGTTTTGTGGCCTGTGGTCATGCCTGGGGTCCTGTGTTCTCAGAAACCTCTTCTACACATTTTGCAAGAATCAATTGTTTTAGCCTGCGGTCAGGTTGTTATGCTTGCCCAGATTCTTGACAATCCTGTTTCGCAGGACTCAAGCCCTTAAAAACCTCTGATCTGCTGTGGCTTGGGGCTGCAGCCACTCCAGATTCAGCCCAGCTGCTTAGACCTCCCCACTAAAGGCTTTGAACTGGTTTAATGGTCTCCTCCCTTCTTCCTCGCACAAATCTAACTGGTGGACATACAGATGATAAAATGGCAGAATATTGATAACTACTGAAGCTTAGTGGTGAGTACTTTGGGTGTATTATACTATTGCTTACCTTGTTTAGGTTTTAATTTTTTCTTAATAAAAAATAAGTATATAAGTAAAGCATGACCACATTCTCATTATTAAAATTCATATACAGAAGCCTGGAACTAAAGGTCAAAGTAAGCTCCCTATCCTCAGTTAACCACAGTTAATTGACATTAATAGTTTGGGATATAGCTTCTCATTTACCTCAACATATTTAGTTTTATCCTTTTTAAAAAATAAGACATTAGTATATAAAAAATTCCAAAATTTGATTTTTTCCCCCTAAACAATGTTTTAAAGATAATTCCATGTTGATTAATATAGAGCTGTCATTTCTGATCATTGCATAGTATCTCATAATATTTAACTATCCCTTGAGGACTTATTTCTAATTTTTCCCCATAAAATACTTTTTTGTTAAGCTGATCATTTATAATACACAGGAGATTCTAGTATAGCATACAGATTGTAAATATATAATTTCTGAACATACTTAATAACATGGAAGGCTAAGGCCTAGTGTTAATCCTTGATTAGCATAATTATCCTTAAAAATGTTAACATTCAGGAATATCAGAGCACAAAGAAATTCTCTCGTAGGTATGAAGTTTAATTTAAGAAACCAATCAAACTGAAAATCAGAAAGTCACACTAGCTTTCATATGTCAAGTAAGTGATTCTGATATACTGTTCAATATTAACTGACTCCTAGCAAATGCTCAATACTTTCCACAGGTCTGGAACCATTACTTATGCAGAGGAATTATGGTATCAAGAACTACCAACCTGTGCCTGACTTAGCAGAATGTAAATATGAGGTCACAAGGAGATATAACTTGTGCCCAACCAAAAAACAAACAAACAAACAAAAAACTTTTTGGTAGTTGAGATTCTTAAGAAATAAAATTAGGAATACTTTTAAAGTTTCCATTTAATTCAAACATGTTTTAAAAAACTATCTTTTTATTTCAATTACAGTTGACATAATATCAGTTTCAGATATACAACCCCATGATTAGACATTCTATAACTTACTAAATGATCACCTCAATAAATCTAATACTCATCTGACAGCATACAGTTATTACAATATTATTGACTATATTCCTTATGTGGTATTTTACATCCCTATGACTATTCTGTAACTACCAACTTGTACTTCTCTTTTTTAAGTATATTTTATTGATTATAGTTACAATAGTTTCAATTTTTTCTCCCCTTTGCTCTCCTCCAACTTGTACTTCCTAATCCCTTCATCTTTTTGACCCCAACTTCCTACCATCTGGCAACTGTCAAAATGTTCTCTGTATCTATGAGTCTGAAAAAAAACCTATTTTTATATAAATACACATACATCGTCGTCGGCAGCCGTCCGTCTCGAGAGACGATGGTGTAGCTTCTTAAGAGTCTATCTGCACTGCCGAGAATGGTTGTGCAGTCCGACTCGGGAGTGACACGGTATCTGTCTCCTCCCGTGTTGAATCGACATCTTGTGATGACGCTGGAGTGTCCTCTCCAGTGAAGCTGAAGCTACAGAGCCTGGGCAGGGTGATATGGAGGGTCTGCTGTTGCCCAAGCAGCAGACCCCCCCTCTCTTCGCAGCTGAAGGGTCCAAGGGAAAGACGGAGTCAATACAGCTTGGCTTCAGGTGCGCCGCAGGAGTTGCCGGTGTTGACTACAACGTCAAACCGCCTTAGGGACTCCGGCTCCGGATTTTCTGTCGGGGTTTACTCCCTTAGCCTTTCCCCTGAAGAGGTATGCCGCAAGGCAGCGGAGGTTTTTTGGAGTCAGAGTTTTCCTTCTCTGAAATACACATACATATACATACATAAACAGACATATACACAGTGGTCCATTTATTTTCATTGGCTTCTTTTTTTTTAACTATCTTTCAATTCAGTTTACTAAAGAACAAAATAAGCAAACAAACAAAACAGAAACAGATTCACAGTTCTTACAATAACTACTCAGCAGTTAGGATGATTCTTGCTAATGAAACCTGAAATTATCCTTTGTGGATAAGAAACCAACGAAGAAGTTCATTTTCAGTTCTTCAAAGTCATTTACAGTATGTTAAGCAGTGCTGACTGAAGCCTTCTAAAGAAATAGCCAAAGTAATAGAGAGAAGTGCTAAAGACTCAGAAATGTCAAAACCAGAATTCCTGTCAAAATGTTAGAACTGTGGCACAGGATCAGGAAACAGATGTTTTCAGTTGGAATCTGAATGCAAACTTTAATTCCTTACAAAATATAATGAGACTGTTCTTAAGATTTTCATCTGCAGCTGCAAATGACATTAGCATGCATAATTCAGTTGTTTTCCCCACTTACAAATCCTTCTTTCTTCCCCCAGTTGGCACATTTAACTCTTAACTCAGAAAGCAAAATAGAGGGCGAGGAAAAATGAATAACCAATCCCTCAAGAAGTCCTACACTGGGAAGTAGATTATGTTACTTATTTTTCTACCAACTGCTCTTGTAAATTAAGGCACATGCTTAATTTTCAGGTTTTCCCATTTCTGGAGCAACTGTTTTTTTAGTAATAAAGATGTTCTAATTGATGGTTTCCCAAACTCTAAATAATAAAAATAAAATTAATTAAATTTAGAAGAGTAACCAGGAGCAATAACCATCTCACCTAATATTCAAATCATTTGTAGAGATACATCCTTTGAGCACTTCTGCAAAATTACAGCTTGAAAAGAATCGTGAAAAATAAAAATAGGTTTGTATAGTGGTTAGGCCATGTGAGTAGTTCACCTGTTTCCTCCCTCCCTCCCCCATACTTGCCTTTCTCTCTCAGCACCACCTCCAACCTCTCCACAAAATCCATTGGTAGGAAAAACATATTAGAAAGTAGCCCTGCCCTGGCTGGTGCGGCTCAGGTGGTTGGAACATCATCCTATACACCAAAGGTCGTGGGTTCGATTCCCAGTCAGGGCACATGCCTTTGTAGTGGGTTCAATCCCTGGTCAAGGAGTGTATGAGACCCAGCAAATTGATCTCTCTCTCTCTCTCTCTCTCTCTCTCTCTCTCTCTCTCTCTCCCTCCCTCCCCTACCCCCCATCCTCCCTTCCTTTCTTTCCAAAAGCAATGAAAAAAATGGCTTTGGGTGAGGATAAAATAATAATAATAAAATCAAGAAAGCAGCCCCACTAATACAAAATGACAAGGAGGCTGAGCAGTAATGTGGCACTGACCCATTTATAGTATGGTCAGAAGAAAGAAGGGGTTGGGGGAGCAGGAAAAAAGACAGTAAAGTTGATAAGGGCTGTAAGGTAGCAGTGTCTGGTTTGCATATCATTACATCTTAGTATTTGGTATACCTGACTACCCAGTAACTATTTATTACATAAGCGAAGGAGGAAAGGCAAAGGAATGAAAGAAGAGAAGGTTGGGAAGAAGGCTGGTGGCAAAATTAAGGAAGAATCAAGGTCTTTTGGCTTATGGTCCAATGAATACTCTTTCCACTCATCAACTCATCAACTATTGATTTATAAATACTTGTCAGAACAATGTTCTGAGAGCTTAATAACAAGAAAAAAGTGAATATCAATTATAGAGAAAGGGATAAAATACAAATAGATCCCATTTGTTATGTTTGTTAAGTCAACAAGTCAAATAAATATGCATATATATATATATATATATTTTTTTTTTTTTTTTTTAAATTCCAGGAAACAGAAGCTTTGGAAAACAACTCGATAAATGCCTCTCTGATTAACTCTTATTCATTTATGATAATAGAAAATAACATAAAAGCCCAGGTGTCAAGAACTACCAGTGATTTACTCTGTATAATTAAGAGAGAAGCCATATCTTCAGAAGAATAGTTTTGGGTTGAATTTAAGGTATTAGATAAACGAGTGGAATAAGTTGCTATAAGACATTGCCCCCAGTTTACTGGTTATCTTTCCCTCAGTTCTGTTACATAGGTTGGGTCTTACTAAATAATTTGTGAACACTCTACCACAGCTAATTAATGTTTGACAGTAACAACAATACTAGTTTATGCCTATCAATCAATTAGGAAAGATAGGAAACAAACTTCAGGGTCTGATGTAGATTTTAAAAGATGATGGGAAAAATATTTACTAATCAAAGGGAGAACAAGAAATTAAGCCAGATTTCTCAGCCAGCGTTGCTGCACTACCCAAGAAACCTTGAGTGTCCAGTGGCGCCTCACAAACTTGCTTTCCCCTTCAATCACGCATCAGCTTTGGGTTGGCGTGGCTGCCCTCAAGTGGTTGCCTGTGCTCCAGCGTCTTCTCATTCCCAGACCCAATCAGAAGGAACACACAAAATCTAAGACATGCCATTCGCAAGACAAAAGGCAGAAGAGGACTAACAGAAACTTGGTAGAGCTCTTCAAGCTCTGTTCAGAACTAGCATGCTGTCACTTCTGCATACATTCCACTTGCTATGACAAGTCATAAGGCCAAGCCTAACCACGGGACAAGGAGGAATTGCAAATCATTTAACAGCAGTCAGGGAAGTACAATCGATCCTCACACAGGAAAAGAAGAAAGAAGATGAGAACTATTAACATCATTTATACCACATATCTTACAACTTCTGTGCTTTTCTTCCCATTGTTGGTAAGTCTAAGCAAAAGCATACATCCACAACCATTAAGGGAATGAAAAAAAGAAAAGTCCAGGCTTCATAATGATCCTGGGAACAGGCTGACATGAACTCATCGCCCTTTACCTCCACTATCATCTTTAATCTGTCTGCTGCAACAGACACAGGCCTGGAGCCTGCAGACAGCGCATGGAATTGAAGCCTTGGTCTCTGTGGTGTAGAGGAGGGAACTGGGATGTGTGAGGTTTTAATCTTTCTGGAAGGTGGGCAAGTGCCTCAAGACCAGCATCTTGAAACTCTGGATAAAGGACTTTAAATTTATGGTTCCAGAAAAAGCCTGGACTGTGGAGGTCAGATGACTCTTGGGGGAAGTGGGGGGCTTGTCTCTCTCAATCATTAAATGCCAAGGCCAGGACTGTGCCCGAAGAAGGCTGAGCACCCAAAAAGACAGTGATCAGTCAGGACAAAGGCAGAAAACCCACAAACAAAGTTACTTCAAGACAAGAGGTCAATATGGGTCAGAAAAATAACAACGGAACTTAGGAAGATTTAAGTACAACAGAGAGAGTATTCCTGGATCTAAAAATATGATTTTCCAAATAAACCATACAGTAAATAGCTGAAGGAAAGAATGGGTCGTGGCAAAGGTCCAAATATGTGGTCTGTAAGATCAAATGGAAAAAATTGCTCAAAGCAGCAAAACAGAATCATGACAGAAAAGATAAGAGACCTGGAGGACATGATAGCAGAGAACAGACTACTGAGAGAAAGTCGGTAGCCAAACAGTACATCTGGCACCTGGAAGGAAAAATAAAGATGCATGGATACTCACAAAATGTTCCGTTCACATGCATCACCCAGCAAAACACCTGTGAAAGAATTTTGACTAGAGAACAAACAAATTAGAACAGAGGCTCTCTGGGAAGAATAGAAGAGGCAATAGAAGTAAAATAAACTTTGTATTTGCATTTGCTTTCCCTCCATATATAGTTTCATGTATTGTATCAATTTCACTGACTCTACAAGCTATAAAAAACAAATGCTGCCAACTGTAAATCTAACAATCAATTATAAGGCATTTCTTAATTTCAGAAGTGCTAAAAATTTTTTAAAAAGCTTTTTAGATTCATGAAATATGATAGTTTTATATACAGTTTAATCTAAACAAATAATGAGTAACTTATCTGGTAGCATCTAATAAATTCTAAATCAGAACTCTTGAAACAAAACATATACAGCAAAGCAGTACCTAGTTAAAGACTTGAACTAATAGTATTAAATTGTCTCATGAAAATCTAGGAGTTGGGAGAGGGCTAAAGATAGGAGTAAAAGTAACTTTTAAGTTCTCATCTGGGCATGAGAGAGAAGGAAGTGACGAGGGTAGAAGTAGGAGGTACAAAAACAAAACAATCACAGGCAAGTTAAGTTGCTGAGGAAAAATCACTAGTACCTCATTTTCAATAATGGTAAATACATATTCCAGTTAAAAGTACAGGGAAAGAAAAGGTAATCATTAATGGAATGGAAATGTCTAGTAAAGTTTCCAAAGTAACTGCATTAATTAACAATCTGAAATAACTTGATCAAACCAGCAAAAATAAGAAAACTGATAAGAAACCACATGTAAAAATATATAACAAAGCAAGTTAAAAATAAAAATTATCTATATAATTGTTTGTGAAATAATCAAATTATTCCATTAAAAGGCCTAGTTACATTCTGTCTAAAAGAAGTGTTGTGTTTAAAATAGAACAAAATAATAAGGAAATGCTTAAAAGGACAGGAATTAGGATTTTTTAAAAAGAGACATTAAAAGCCATGATGAAGAAGGTATGTTATAAACCCATACTCAACCACACACACAGCAACGGAATTAGAAATTGAAACGAGATAGGGATGCCTGCTGTCAGCAGTATTAATCAAATTCCTCAAAGGTTCTGGTGAACACAGTAAGGCACGAAAATGAAATAAACAGTAGGAACACTGGGAAAGGAAAAGAGGAAGGAGAATAGAAAGGAACCCTTCTCATCCTATGTAATGACTTTTGCCTTAGAAAACCCAACAATTTCCAGTAAAACCACTCCAGATTTAATCAGATAATTGAGTAATGTGGCTGGTTACAGAGAAATTTAAAAATCAATAACTTTTAAAGCCATTCTATCAATAAATTAAGTTCCTAAAAAGAAGGGGGGGGGGCAGCTGAGTCAGTTCACAATAGGAACAAAAACTAGAAAATACCTAGAAATAAATTCAATAAGAGGGGCATAAGACCTATACTATATGAAAAAAACTATAAAACTGTATCAAAGGACATCAAAAAGGTCTGAAAAAAAAAAGGAGAAACTATACTACATTCTTGTCAGTTCTCCCAAGCTTAATATATAAATTTCATACTCTTTAAAATATCAAATGTCTTTAAAAATAGCATATTCGTTTTTTATTGAATTGACTGAGGCAACATTAGTGAATAAAATTATATAGAGTTCAGGTATACAATTCTACAATACATCATCTGTACATTGTATTATGTGTTCACCACCCCAAGTCAAGTCTCCTTCCATCACCATTTATTCTCCCTATACTCTCTTCTACCTTTCTCCCAAACACTGCCCCCCCACCCCATTTCCTCTGGCAATCACCATACTGTTGTCTGCGTCCGTAAGTCTTTTTTTTTTTTCTTTGCTTAATCCCTTCACACTTCTCCTCACCCAGACCCAAACCCTCTCCCCTCTGAAAGCTGTCAGTCTCTCTTCTGTATCAAAAATAAATAAAGTAAAAACAGTATACTGATCTTAACATTTACATAGAAGAAAAATGCCCATGCATAGCTAAGAATTTTTTGAAAAAGAGGAGCAAGGGTGGGTTGGGGGAGAAGAAGAATCTAGGTTCATATATCAGAATATATTATAAAGTTGTTTTAATCAGATCAAGTGATTATTAGTCTAAAAGTAGATTAAACTATTAACAATAGTGAACCAAGTAATAAATTTCAATAGATATGAGGATTTTATTTATACAAAGTTAGGGAAAGGTGCTAGCATAATACATTAAAAGCAACTGGAAGAAAACAGGACACATCTTATTTCAGGCACAAAAAATAAAGACTACACATATTAAATGGAAAAAAAAAACTGTTTGATAAGAACCCTGCAAAAACTAAAGAGAATTTAAGTGCATTCATGATACAGACAAAGGAGACTTTAACCCCAGAAGCTACAAAATGAGAAGACAGGCATATTTTTATGTAGAAGACTACATAAAAAATTAAAAATTTCTATAGCAAACAACGGAAAAGTAAAAGAATAGATAATAGCTTTGGGGAAAATATTTCCAATGCAGAGGGCAGAGGCTTAACATTTATAAATACAAAGAGCTCTTACAAAATGACAAGATCACTATCCAGGGGGTGGAAGTGGCAAAGGACATAAAAGGGGCAAATTCACAGAAGAGCAATTTCCAGTGATCAGTGTTACCAATAAACAAGAAGACACTCAAACTCAGGGAAATGCAAACTGAACTAGGAAGGAGGTATTGTTTAACATCAATCAGAATGGCAAAATTGATAAGACTTGTTCTGGCAGACAGGCAAAGAAAGGGTCCTCTCAAACATGGTGGTGGATGTGTGAATTGCTAATTTAAAAAAATGTTCTAGGAGATCCAACATGGCAGAGGACTAAGTGGAAGCTACACTAACCTCCTCCCAGAACCAAACTGGAATTACAATTAAGTTGTAGAGAACTTGTAGAGAACTCATACAGAATAACCAGCTGAACAATAGCTGGAGAGATGCCTTATAACCAAGGACAGATGGAAGAAACCACATCATCACAACATGACTGGTAGAGTGCAGAGGAAGCACAAGAGGGCTGGTGGGCTCCCACAGGAGGCAGCTGAAGTGCTGGAGACAAACTTCAGTGGCAGGGAGGTTCCCCCTGAGAAGTGTGGGATATAAACCCCAAGCTGGGCTCCCCAGCCTACAGCACTGGAGCCAGGAAGAAACCCAGATAATATCCAGCTCTGAAAAGCAGCGGGATTTCTGTCTGTCTGGGACAGTCAGCTGGAGACACAGAGAGCCTTTTAAAGGGCGAATGCATAAATTTCATTTGCAGCCACTTACCCTGGGCTCGAGCAAAAAAAAAAAAAAAAAAAAGGAGGGGGGCAACGAGTGGACTTGAGATGCTTAAGGTGAGTCTGGGGGTGGTGGCTTTGGGGAGAGAACTGAGGCAGCAGCTGTCATCATCCCTGTGCTGAGTCATCCCCCATACTGCAGGAACCATCTCGTTCAGGCAGAGCAGTCCCCTTCAAGTGGCATCAGCATGACAGGAAGCAATAGCCCCACCCACAGGAATTACTCTGCCCCACCCTGCAGTTATTAAGCCTGACTGCTGAGTACAGATTGAGTAGATTCACACTTGTTGGTTTATTGATGATAGCCACTCTGACAGGTGTGAGAAGATATCTCAGTGTGGCTTTAATTTGCATTTCTCTAAGGATAGTGATGTTGAGCATCTATGTCTGTACAGTAGTCCCTCTCTATATCACGGTTCACTGTCGCGACCTCAATGTGCCGCGGGATTTTTTAAAATATTATATTTAATTATTTATCGTGGATTTTTCGCTATATTGTGGGATTTTGCAGTACTGCATGTGTATGCTGTTAAAGTTACGTAGGTTTAAGAGTGCAGAAGATGTTTAAGAACATAAGTAGTGTTTATAAAAGCGTGGAAAAGGTTAGTAATGGAGTGGGACAGGTTAATAAGGGACTGGGAACGGTTTATAAGTGTGTGGGAAGAGTTTATAAAGCCTTAAAATATATATAAATACTAAAATAAATGTAAGGTTTCTACTTCGCAAATTTTCACCTTTCACAGGGGGGTCTAGAACATAATACCCGCAACAAGTGAGGGAATACTGTATTGACCATCTGTACGTCCTCTTTGGAGAAGCATCTATTAAAGTCCTTGGCCCATTTTTTAATTGGTTTTAAGTTACTATATATGAGTTCTTCATAAATTTTGGATATTAACCCCTTAGCAGATGTATCATTGACAGATATGGTCTCCCATCTGGTAGGCTCTCTTCATTTTATTGATGATTTCCTTTGCTGTGCAAAAGCTTAGTGTAATGCAGTCGTATTTGTTCCTTTTTTCTTTTCTTTCCCTTGCCCAAGGAGATGTATTTTTTAAATATTACTAAGAGCAACATCAAAGCATTTGCTCCGTATGTTTTCTTATACATATACATAGTATCATGTCATCTGCAAATAATGACAGTTTTACTTCTTCCTTTGCAATATGGGTGCCTTTCCTTTTTCTTGTCTGATTGTGGCTAGGATTTCCAGTACTATGTTGAAAAAGAGTGGTGAAAGAGGACATCCCTGTATTGTTCCTGACCTCAAGGAAAACTCTTTTAGCATTTCACCATTGAGGATAATGTTGGCTGCAGGTTTGTTATGTTGAGGTATGCTCCCTCTATTCTACTCTGCTGAGATTTTTTATCAAAAAAGAATGCTGGAATTTGTCAAATGCTTTTTCTAAATCTATTGATATGATCATATGATTTTTACCCTTAATTTTATGTGATAAATCATGTTAATTGATTTGTATGTACTAAACCAACTTTGTATTTCAAGAATAAAGATCACAGTGTATGATCTTTTTAATGTATTGCTGAATTTAGTTTGCTAATATTTTGTTGAGGACATGTTCATCGGGGATATTGGCCTATACTTTTTTGTAATGTCTTTCTCTGGCTTTGGAATCATGACAGCACTGGCCTTGTAAAATGAGTTTGGGAGACTTCACTCTTTAATTTTTTTTGATAAGTTTAAGAATAAGTATTAATTCTTCTTTGAATGCTTGGTAAAATTCATCTATGAAGCCATCCAGTCCACAATATTTGTTGTTGGGAGTTTTCTGATTATTGACTAAATTTTGTTAGTAGTAATCAGTCTGTTCAGATTTTTTGTTTCTTCTTGATTTGGACTTGGAAGATTATATGTTTCTAAGAATTTAACCATGTCTTACAGATTGTCCAATTTGTTGGCATATTTGTATTATTTTCTTATGATCCTTTGTATTTCAGTGGAGTCACTTGTTACTTCTCTTTCATTTCTGATTTTATTTGAGTCCCTCTCTTCCTTACTTGATGAGTCCAGTTAAAGGTTTATCATCAATCTTGTTTATCTTTTCAAAGAGCCAGCTCTTGGTTTCATTGATCTTTTGTGTTTTTGCTTTTTTTTTTTTTTTCTGGTGGGGTGGCTCTATTGAGTTTATTTCCACTCTAATCTTATTATTTCCTTCTGTCTACTCATTTTGGCTTTATTTGTTGTTCTTTTTCTAGTTCTCTAGTGGAAAAGTTAGATTATTTATCTGAGATTTTTCTTGTTTCTTGAGGCAGTCTTGTATTGTTATGATTTTTCCTCTTATGACTGCTTTCACTGTGTCCCATAGATTTTGGGTCAGAATGTTTTCACTTTTATTTGTCTTACAGTATCTTTTGATTTCTTCATTAGTCCCCTTTATAACCCAATCATTGTTTAATATGTTATTTAGCCTCCATCTGTTTGTGTGTTTTTCAATTTTTTCCTTGTAATTGATTTCTAGTTTCATGCTATTATGGTGGGAGGAAATGGTTGATATGATTTTAATCTTCTCAAATTTATTGAGACTAGTTTTGTGGCATAGCATTTGGTCTATCCTGGAAATTGTTCCATGTGTGCTTGAAAAGAATGTATATTCTGCTACTTTGAAGCTAAATGCTTTATAAATTAAATCCATCTTGCCTAATTTGTCATTTAAGGCTGCTATTTCCTTTTTGATTTTCTGTCTGGAAGATCTAGCCATTGATGTCAATAGGGTGTTAATATCCCCTTCTATGACTGTATTACTGTCCATCTTTCCCTTTATGTCCATCAATACTTGTTTTGCATATTTAAGTTCTCCTATGTTGGATGCATAAATGTTTACAAGGGTTATATTCTCTAATTAGATTAATTCCTTTAACATTATGAAATGTCCTTCTTTGTCTCTTCTTACAGCCTTTGTTTTAAAGTCTATTTTATCTGATATAATACTGCTAGCCCAGCTTTTTTAATTTTCTATTACATGAAATATCTTTTTCCATCACTTTATTTTCAATTGTGTGTCTTGCAAACTGTCTTGTAGACAGCCCATGTATGGATCTTGTTTTCTTATCTGCTATCTCTTTTTATTGGAACACTGAATCCATTGACATTAAAAAAGATTATTGATAGGTATAGTTACTGCAATTTTATTTTATTTTATTTCATTTTATTTTATTTGTCCTTCTGTTCCTTAAAGAGATCCCGTTAAAATTTCTTATAATACTAGGTGGTGGCAGTGCCTTTTTTTCTTGTATGGGAAGCTCTTATCTCTCCTTCAATTTTAAATAATAGCCTTCTCAGGTAGAGTAGTACTGATTGTATGTTCTTGCTTTTCATCACTTCGCATATTTTGTGCCTATCCCTTCCTGCCTGCGAAGTTTCTGTAGAGAAATCAACTGACAGTTTTAAGGGAGCTCCCTTGTAGATACCTAACTGCTTTTCTCTTGCTACTTAAGATTCTCTCTTTGACTTCAACCACTGGCATTTTAATTATGATGCATCTTTGTCTGGGCCTCTTTAGCTCATCTTGTTTGGACCCTTTGTTCTCCCTGGACTAGTATATCTATTTTCGTTACCAGATTAGCAAAGTTTTCAGTCATTATTTTTTCAAATAGGTTTTCAATCCGTTGCTCTTTCTCTTCTCCTCCTGGTAACCCAATTATGCAAATGCTTTTAAGCTTGATGTTGTCCCAGAGAGTCCTTAAATTACCCTCATTTTTTAAAATTCTTTTTCCTTTTTGCTTTTCCAATAGTGTGTTCTCTACTACCTTGCCTTCCACATTGTTGATTCAATCTGCTTCACCTAATCTGCTGCTGATTCCCTATTGCGCATTCTTTATTTCAGTTAAACTCTGTATCTGGTCGATTGCTTGCCACCATTTTGTTTAGTTTCTTTTCTGGAGTTTTCAACTAGTTTTCATTTGGGACATTTCTTTGACTGCCTGTCTGTGTTTATTTCTATGTATTAGGTAGATGTGCTACTTTGCCCAGTCTTGGCAGGGTGGCCTTATGTAGCAGATGTTCAGTGGGGGCAGTGGCACAGTCTCCCTAACCATGTATTGTCCCATGTGTAGATTGTGTGGACTGCATGTGCCCTCCTGTTGTAGTTGAGCCTTGATTGCTGTTGGCAAATCAATGCTTGGGTTGACTCTCAGGCTGACGGTGAGGACTGTCCATGACCAGAGTGCATGAGCTGCTGGGTAGGACCTGACCCCACTGAGGTTTTCCCTAGCGGGGTTCTGGTGCCTGCCAAGACCACCCTTGGATGTGCCACTTGTGGAGCTAGTTGGGTAGTGCTCTGTTTTGGTCTGAAGCCAGCTACCAGCTCTGTTGGTTCTGGGCCCTCTTGCAAGAAGCTCCAGTGCAAACCAATGTCAGCTGTTGCCTGTAACCTGCCCTGGGCCACCAGGTAAAAGCTACAAATTGATCTGAGGTTGGTAGTTGCATGTGTTGGGCCTGAAGGTACATGGGAGAGGCCATACTGCAAACCAAACTGATGCTAGCTGCCACCACTACTGGGTCTGGACCCGCTCAGCAAAAGGCATAGTGCATCACTTGCCATCTGCATATAAAGCATAGCTGCTGAAAGAACCTCTGGTGGTACGTGAGTTGGTGGGGTGAGGTCTCAGGGTGAGGTGAGTGGTGTTCACCAGGTTAATGCAGATTTTGATCTGGCATCAGCACAGAGCCACTGCTCAGCAAGAGGCACTCACCACCTGCCTGGGGACTACAGATCTGAGTTTTTAAAAAAGACTGCATTGAGGGCCACTGCTGCCTGCTGCCACTGAGTCTCTAGTCTCTAGTGGTATGAAAGTTGGGTGGGGTAGGGGTCTCAGGAAAATCATCAGGGTGGGGCATGTGGTGTTCACCAGGTTAATGCAGATGTATATTTGGCTATGTGGGAGGAAGGCTCAGCACAGGAAAAATGGCAACTGTCCCTCCAGCTCTTGCCCTGAAGCCACGCAACTCAGTTACCTCCCTGTGTGTCTCTGGTGCCTTTGGAGATGCTGCCTCTTCACTAGAGTTTAGGATAAATCTGTAAGTGAGTATGTGTGGGGGCCCTTTAAGAGGACATCTGGGTTTCCAGCATCCCTCAGTCTCACCCGGATTAATGGAATCCCCATTGATTTTCACAGTCAGATGCTATGGGGGCTCTTCTTCCCAGCATAGGAACTCTGGGTTGGGGAACCTGGTATGGGGCTGGGACTGCTTACTCCTCAGGGGGGACCTCTGCAGCTGCGATATCCCTCCCAATTCTCATCCGTCACACGTGGGTGTGGGTCGAGCCAGTTTCTTATCTCATCTCCTTCTACCATTCTCAACATGGCTTCTTTGTTATAGGACTTCTGTTCAGCTACTCTTCAGGTGGTTCTCCAGATTGATTTTCTATAATTTAGTTGTAATATTGATGTGGTCTTGGGAGGAGGCGAGCACAGCATTTACCAACTCCACCATCTTGCTGGAAGCTCACTATAATAACATTTTAATTAAGTGGTTTCCTATTTAAAAATTAAGGACATACAACAAACTTACACAGCTATAAAATGAAAAACTAACTAATATTTTAAATGTTTAAAAGCAATAATATGCTCGAAGTAAAAACTATTTTATGACACTGAAGTTATAGAATAAAATACTGCTGAATTGTCTATAGATATAAAAACTGAAGTGATAATTAATAAGTGTTTTAAGTAAGGCTCTTCCCTTAAAATGTACCATATATTTATATCTAAATTATATATAATAAATCCAAGGACTAAAAATTGACTGAAGTAACACTTTTACAAACTCCCACAAAACTTGACTGGCCTATTTCTCTCACAAACCACATCATATATGTCAGGCCAACTCACTGGAAACTCTTGAAGTCAAGAGTTTAGAAGTGAAGGAGTTTAGAAGTCAGGAAGATTAGAAGTGAAGGATGAGGTAGGGGAGGGGGCGAGTTATCTATCAAAGCACCTAGAATAGCATCTGGCATATAGCAGGTTCTTGTTTTGTGTTTCTACCCCCAAAAAGATCTGACCAGAAAGGTATTCTGATGGGTTCTATTCTTGAAGGACTAATTATTATAGATTGGTGGTTATACCTTGGTTCTGATTCCTCACATATGAGTTTGGTTAATCTAATCTCAAAAGGATTTTCTTATGAGGTAATTTCATATTTGAGTTAGGCTTGCTGAAAAAAGAAAGAAAGTATAAATAAAGCCATTCATGGTATTCACTTAACTTACTGAAAGAGTAAAAGTTTATATGAGTGTACCAGTAGCCTGCAAGTTCTGATTGTGTACTCTGCTGACTAAACAATAATAATAAACCCGACTGTATGTCTACTTATTCAGGATCACTTACATACTTATATGTATAATATACTATCATCATTAGCTAATATCTCAAGGCACAGTATCTATAATAGGAGAAGCATACACGGGGTAGAGCAAAAGTAGGTTTACAGTTATGAGTACATGAAACACAGAGATTATTCTTGTATTATTTATGAATTTTTGTATTGTTTTCCATATAAACAATTGTAAACCCTACTTTTGACCCACCTTGTATATAAATATATATAAATACATATAAATGTTATATATTTGCTTTTATTACAATGTATATAACATTTAAAACACATATATACACATATATAACATTAAATAATCTTGAAAATTTTTAAAAATTCTAGCTGACATCTTGTCACATCTGATGAGAACATCAGTATTCTTCCCTGTACTATAGGAAAAATGCTCATGTGTTTCTCCTTCACTCTAATGCTACTACCATACTCACAACACTTCTCACACCAGATGTGTGAGCTTTTTCCCTATACCAAGAAATTCTGTGACACCAACTGGGTGTCCTATAATTCAATTCAATTCTGATACTAACTGAAGTCAGTGAAGACTTCACAAGTTAAGGACTCAGTCCCACAAAACTGCCATCCACTTCAGACGCTAAATGCAAGAAGTAGGTGCCCAGGTTACCTACAACTTCAGTCAACTTGGCTACAAATTGGAGGTTCCCATGACCCTCCTCCTTGGATTTGATAATTTGCTATAATAGCTCATAGACCTCAGGAGAAAACTTTTGTTATACAAATGACAGCCAGATAAAGAGACACAGAGGGCAACATCTGAAAGAGTCTCTAGCTTTTATTCCCCTGGAGTTGGGGTGCACCATCCTCTTGGTATGTGCATGTGTTCACCAATGGAAAAGCTCGTCAAACCCTGTACACTGGGATTTTTATGGAGGCTTAATCAGTAGGCATGACTGAGCATTAACTCAATCTCCAGTCCCTCTCCACTCTGCCAGAGGATGGAGGGTTAGGTGGCAAGTTCCAAGCTGTACCTTAAGGCTTGGTGTTTCCAGTGACCAGCTCTCACCCTCCAGCTATCCAGGAATCCACCTAAAGTGGCCTCGTTAAAACAAAAAACACTCTTTTAACCCAGGAAATTCAAAGGGATTTAGGAGCAATGCCTCAGGAACTAGAGTCAAAGACAAAATATTAGAACAAAAGACTCTCTTAGCACTCTTACTGCTTAGGAATTCATGAAGGTTTTAGGAGCTCTGTGCAGAAACCAAAAACAGAGACCAATATATTGTTCTCTATTATTTCACAACTGCCTGCTCAGCATTTCCATTTGGATGTCTAATAGACATCTTAAATTAAACATGTCCAAACTTAACTTCTGATCTTCCCCCCAAACCTACTCTATGTACAGTTTCGCAGATCTTAGTGAAAGGCAACCACTGCTTTATTTCTGTCACAAACCACATCCTATCTGTCAGGCCAACTCACTGGAAACTCCTAAAGTCAGGAGTAGAGTACATGATTAGGATAAAGTAGGGAAGTTAAACATGGTGTGGAAGTGTGCTATCTTAATGAATCAAATTCCCTAAAAGAACATCTGGCATATAGAAGATTCTTAATAAATATTTCTTAAATGAGTAGATCTCAGGAAAAAAACATACTAGAAGAATAAAATGCCATATCTATTAATTCCAGAAGCTGACATAATCTCCATTAAAATCAATATAAAATAAAGCGGAGGGGAAAAAAAGAATGATGTGCCACAAAACAGAAAACTATCTTTTAGTGATTTAATGGTTTTCTTCTTTCAATTTACTTATATTTTAAAATATAATAAATATCCAATTCCTTTATAATGAAAAATTCCTTTATAAACCCTAATGGAAACTCATCCCAGTTTTGCCTAACACATTTACTCCTGAGAGGAAAAAATGGGGAAAAGTTTTAAAAGCAAATTTACTGCAACATTCTTCATTATTAATTAAGACACACTATAGCTTCCTCCTGGGGAAAATGATCCTTTGCTTTTCAAACTGAGTACCATTTAGAGGCATAAAACTTTCTAAGTAATTTGGTTAACAGAAGGATGTAGAATTTTAAGGAAATGAAGATGTTCTTAGGTGTGACATGTTTTTAAAAATCTATAGAAACCACAAAAGAAGGAAACATAGAAAAAAATTATGACATACATGCAAATTAAATATATAGAACATCTTTTGTAAAGAGCTTAAACTATAAATTTATCATGACCACTCACAATATGAATTTCAATGTAAAATCAAAAAAGGCATTTCATTTCTATCTTTTTCCCTCATTTACATCAAGATAATTGTAATGGCAAATCCTTAGTGCTCACCTATATGCCAGGCACTGTCTGAAGCACTTTATATACTTTACAAATAGGTTATAATATGTAACTAATTCTAACTCAACTTGCCAAAAAAAGTAACTGCATATAGTTTGGATTTTAACAGAGGTTAGCCAAGAGAAAACAATATTGTAAATCACATGCTCATAGGGTGATTTTTCCATAAAGATACTCTTTTCTCATAATCCAATAAGGAAATGTTAATATTTTCTTAAAACATTTTAAATGGTACCATTTAGAAAACAAATGGAAAACTACTGATGCAAATCTAAATGCAAATATCTACAAAAGAATACTTTGTAAGGAGAAACATAATGGTGTTACAGTAGCCCCTCAGGCTCTCATTCAGCTCCTGCTTCTCCAGCTCTCCTCTCTACCTCCACCCTGGCCATAGGACCATGTCCCACAAGTGGCTCAGTGTGTTGTGGGCTGCTATTGGCCAGAGCACCAGCTGGGGCCCATGTCTGAGGGTTGCGTGAGCCAGAGCACCCAATTCCCTAAATTGTGCAACTTAACATGGAAAATCATGCCTCCAAGGCAAAAATGTCCCAAACAACAACCCTCATTAATATCCCAGGTAAACAATAAATAAAACGTCTTTATTTGCAAGTACTTACAGAAATGGAAAGGTTTATATTAAATCAATTGGGAAAATAATGATTTTAAAAGAAATCACATGTACCCCAATGTAGCAATGGGGAGTCCGGGAGTGGGGGGCTGGCCTGCAACCCAGGCATGTGCCCTGACCAGAATTTGAACCCTGGCCTTTCAATCTATGGGATGACACCTAACCCACTGAGTCATAGAGTCAGGGCATAAAACCATTGATTTTAATATTATCTTACAGCTAGACCTGCTTGGCCAGTCCCAGGGAAAAGGATGAAGATTCCACTAATCCAGGCCTTTATGGCTCTCAGAAATGACCCTAAGCTATGTACTGCCTGTAAGCTATAAAAACGTACCTAGATGATACGGGATGGTGGAGGGGCGCGAGGTTTCAAGATGGCGGTTGCTCGGTAGCTGGCCGGGAGCAGAGGTGAAGGCCCCTGCGAAGTAAGAGGCCGAGAATCGTCCCCTTCGGCTTCTCACAGTCCTAGAGTCCAGCGGAAGTGAACCATACAGATTGTCAACATGGGACGGAGATCTACATCATCCACCAAGAGTGGAAAGTTTATGAACCCCACCGACCAAGCCCGCAAAGAAGCCCGGAAGAGAGAATTAAAAAAGAACAAAAAACAGCGCATGATGGTACGAGCTGCAGTTCTGAAGATGAAGGATCCCAAACAGATTATCCGGGACATGGATAAATTGGATGAAATGGAGTTTAACCCAGTGCAGCAGCCCCAGTTAAATGAGAAGGTGCTGAAAGACAAGCGTAAAAAGCTGCGTGAAACCTTTGAGCGTATCCTACGACTCTATGAAAAAGAGAATCCAGATATTTACAAAGAACTGAGAAAGCTAGAAGTAGAATATGAACAGAAGAGGGCTCAACTGAGCCAGTATTTTGATGCTGTCAAGAATGCTCAGCATGTGGAAGTGGATAGTATTCCTTTGCCAGATATGCCGCATGCTCCTTCTAACATCTTGATCCAGGACATTCCACTTCCTGGGGCCCAGCCTCCCTCCATCCTTAAGAAGACCTCAGCCTATGGACCTCCAACTCGGGGAGTTTCTATTCTTCCTATTCTTGGACATGGTGTTCCACGATTGCCCCCTGGCAGGAAACCTCCAGGGCCACCCCCTGGTCCACCTCCTCCTCAAGTCCTGCAAATGTATGGCTGTAAAGTGGGCTTCGCTCTAGATCTTCCCTCTCGTCGGCGAGATGAAGACATGTTATATAGTCCTGAACTTGCTCAACGGGGTCATGATGACGATGTTTCCAGCACCAGCGAAGATGATGGCTATCCTGAGGACATGGATCAAGATAAGCATGATGACAGTACTGATGACAGTGACTCTGACAGATCAGATGGAGAGAGTGAAGGGGATGAATTTGTGCACCGAGATGATAATGAAAGAAACACCAGTGAAGAAAAAAAATCAGGTCTGAGTGTACGATTTGCAGATATGCCTGGGAAGTCAAGGAAGAAAAAGAAGAACATTAAGGAGCTGACTCCTCTTCAAGCCATGATGCTTCGAATGGCAGGTCAAGAAATCCCCGAGGAGGGTAGGGAAGTAGAGGAATTTTCAGAGGATGATGATGAAGGTGATTCTGATGATTCTGAAGCAGAAAAGCAATCACAAAAACAGCATAAAGAGGACTCACTTTCTGATGGCACATCTGCTGCTTCACAGCAACAAGCTCCCCCACAGTCTGTTCCCCCTTCTCAGATACAAGCACCTCCCATGCCAGGACCACCTCCTCTTGGACCACCTCCTGCTCCACCTTTACGGCCACCTGGGCCACCTACTGGCCTTCCTCCTGGACCACCTCCAGGAGCTCCTCCATTCCTGAGACCACCTGGAATGCCAGGACTCCGAGGACCTTTGCCCCGACTTTTACCTCCAGGACCTCCACCAGGCCGACCCCCTGGCCCTCCCCCAGGTCCACCTCCAGGTCTGCCTCCTGGCCCTCCTCCTCGGGGACCCCCACCAAGGCTACCTCCCCCTGCACCTCCAGGTATCCCTCCACCTCGTCCTGGCATGATGCGCCCACCTTTGGTGCCTCCACTTGGACCTGCCCCACCTGGGCTTTTCCCACCGGCCCCCTTGCCAAACCCAGGAGTTTTAAGTGCTCCACCCAACCTGATTCAGCGACCCAAGGCGGATGACACAAGCGCAGCCACCATTGAGAAGAAAGCCACAGCAACCATCAGTGCCAAGCCACAGATCACTAATCCCAAGGCAGAGATTACTCGATTCGTGCCCACCGCACTGAGGGTCCGTCGGGAGAATAAAGGAGCTACTGCTGCTCCCCAAAGAAAGTCAGAGGATGATTCTGCTGTGCCTCTTGCCAAAGCAGCCCCCAAATCTGGTCCGTCTGTTCCCATCTCAGTACAAACTAAGGATGATGTGTATGAAGCCTTTATGAAGGAGATGGAAGGGCTGCTGTGACAACTTTGATGCCTGAACACCCTTCTGTTCACATCATTGGTTCGTGGAGAAAGAGGCTCTTAGGAAATGGGCAAAAGAGCTACTTTGACTGTCACGGTATTTTCTTATTTCAGTTGAAGGAATATCTTAAAGTTTAGCCTTGTTCAGAATTCACTACACATGCGAGAGTATTTCACTCAGAATAGGCTGGTTGCTGAGGCAGTTCTGACGCCCATTCCCTTTCATGCCACCATTTTCGTCCCATTTCTTTTCCACTCCAGTTCTTCGGAAACTTGTGATCAGGGGAATCTTTGTTACTTATTTGTTCTGATTCTCTTGTGTGCTGTGGGCACTGGAGTAGATATTGGGGGCAGGGGGTGGGGGGGTGCCACAATTTATTTCACCCCATATTGCCTTTGGTGTTTATTTTTAGTATTTTCTTGTAAATATTTTGTAATGTAGTGAAATGGATCACAACATCATTTCCTAATGTAAAGCAAGATGTGTGGGAAAAAATGTACAATTCTTTGGTTAAAATTATTTCCCACTAACCTAAACTTGGAGTGTTTCATGAAATAAATAAATGTTCTACCACAAGGTCAAAAAAAAAAAAAAAAAAAAAAAAAAAACGTACCTAGATGGAAAGAAACATGCCACAAATGGATTGATAAATCTGTCAGTCCTTTGCTAACATGTGGGTAGTGACCTAAGTCTCTTAAAAGTGTATGTTTGCCAATAGAGAAACCTATATTTCTTGAAGTTATGAAGTGTGTTTGCCAATCTAAAGAATGCTAATTGCTTTTTTTTTAGTTGTTTAATACAGAGTTGGAGTTTGATTCTTTTTCACTCTGTTAAAAAGACAAGGATTTTTCCTTACGCTTTATATTTTTTCTTCCTACCTGATCCCTCCAGAATCTGGCAACTCTTAACAAGTGAGTCATGGCAATGTGTTTGTTTGCATGAATTCAATAAGAATCTGTTTTCTTTACACATGAGACCAGTTTCCAATTGTGGTTTTATTAACCAAAACTTTGACTGAAATGTGCGATGAGAGAGACATGCCTAGACTCTGGATGTCATTAGAAATCTTTAAGGAATGAAGATTGATTTTGGAAGCCAATAAAAGCCCCTTGCTTATTTACATGGTTCATGGCAGACTTTCCAGGTAAGAGATGGCAAAAAAGTACCTCAAGACATTTTGGGGAACCTCAACTTGAGGTCCTCCAAGGCCTGATGGCAACTGAGTGGCTTGGTTTCTTCACCCTAAGGGGTTAATTAAAGCTCTCCATCTGGAAATTCCTTATGAGATTCCAGTAAAGCAGATTTAAAGATCCCATATGACTGATTGCTATTCTTGTTGTGTGTATGCAAATAATCAGGCTGAATTGAAACTGGATTTAATACAGTAAATAAACTGGTCTTAACTTGGCTCTTTGATAAAAATAAGGTTGATTTTATGGAGAGAAATTGTATTTCAATAGAAATTATAAGGGCCAGTTGTGGATATTAGACTCTAGCTCAGTTGATTGTCTTCAAAGTTTTATTTTTTCACCTATAAACTGAACTGGATCCTGAATTCGTCTAATTTTTTTCAACCTTCCAAACTAAAGTTTTATTTTTCTCCCATCCTTTGACTTGGAATTATTGAAAACTAAAACATTGTCCCTAAGACTGTGTACACCACACAGAATTTACCTGAAGACCTGATGACATCACCAGAGATATTTAGGTTTTCACTGCTTGCTTTTATTCCAGCAAAAGAAACTTTGAGCCTTTACATCTAAAAATCTTCTCACCTTACAGACTGAGAAACTGGTTTGTAATTTGCTGTGGTCATTAACCTTTGTGCTTTTTTCCTTCTACTTTCATAGACATACACTCTATTAAATATCCCATTGCTTGTTTGCACAATATAGGTCTCACTTTGGGAGCCCGTCTGCATCACCACCTCCTGAGATGAGACTCAACAATTTAACTGAACTGACTTATTTTCAAGACTAAATAACTGAGGCAGTGAAATAGTTGTGAAACTCCAGGGAATTACTAGCAAGGTTCACCTGTCTAGTATTAAACCTTTTTCTTCTGAGTATTCCCAGGAGAATCCATATAAGGGCGTTCATAAACACACCTATGACTGCCAACCCCTTGAGGACTTAAAAGTTTCTTTTTAAGATGAGAAAATATAGAATCAACAGCCAGTAAAATCAATGCCTCCCATCTAAGAGAAGCTGTCACGTTACAGATGTCCTCACAACAGGGATGCCAACTTGTCCAGTACTGCCATCTTCTAGACACCACCTAGGATGCCGTCCAAGGACAGCAACAAACTAGCTTGGACTTTACAGAAGTTATAGAAAATGAGATCTCCATCCATTTACCCTTGTAAGATTGCAAGGGCCCAAAGTTCTTCAAGGGGGAAACGTTACAGTAGGTAGTTAGTTAGATATTAACAAAAAGGAAGGGAGCAGATAGAACCATCCAAACTAACTAGGAAAGGACAAAGGACAATTTCACAATCACTCTGGGCATTAGAGTAGGCAGCAAAGACACTTTATGGTCACTCTGGGGAGCTGCCCCAGATTAACGGGGGGAGGGAGAAATGGTTAAGGGGAAAGTCCTTTCACTATATGTATGCACAATAGAAGCCAAAAATGGAGATCATAAATGGGAGGAAACAAACCTGGGGAAATCTTGGAAAATATAAAATGGGTAAGGAAGCAAACCTGGGAAAAGCCAGGAAAGAGACTGGATAGTCTGAGAGTAAGCCTGCTCTCTCCCAAGCCCAAGGAAATATAGGGAAGCTTAACAAAGTCTCTTCAGCAGCTGCATAGGCTGAAGTTCAGCACAGATTGTCAGCGAGATGGGAATAGAAACTAAGCAAGACTACTGGAGCCTTGGATGCTGGAATGATAGCATGGCAGCTCTGTGCCCTGGCCACCTCTTGGGTTTAACAGGGATAAGTGCAGGCCTGCAGCCCTGGATGCTCGACTTCTCTTGTGGCAAGACAGAGCTAAACCACCTGGTCAGGATGAGGCACTGGGCATGGTGTATCTAGGGGCAGATCTACAATGTCAACCAGCTTCTGCTGATGGAACTGCCAAGGAAGTGCCTCATTGAGTGAAGCAGCCATTTCAAGGGCGCGCTAATAAATTTTACCACTATCACTTAAAATCCTCCTATACGTTATGTCCCTGAAATTCCTTTCCTGCAATACCATGGAAGAACCTATTTACAGACCCATCTTCCTCCAATAACAATGGTGTGTTAGTAACACAATTTTTATTGATTAAAGAATGTATTACTCTTATAATAGCTAAGCCATTCTTTAAACACTAAGTTTTCTTTAAGGTAAAAATGTAGTAATGTAGATGACTTGAGCATGAGTAGATGTATGGAGGTGTTGTTAAATAAGAAACTGCAGTGTATCAAAGGGCGAATCTTTTAGTTTCATCATTAAACAAAATAACAATGAACCACCTGAGATGTGAGCTGTTCACAAATACACACACACACACACACATACACACACACACACACACACACACACACGCCACAGCTGATCTCCTACTTATTGGTAGGTAGTGTGTTAGACCACATACACCAAGTTTAAGACCATGAAAGTCTAACGCTGATTCACGTGAGGAGTTGAGGAGTGCCTCCTAAAATTAGTTTTTCATATTGAATAAAACTTCAGAGAAAAAAAGGCTGAAGTCTAACTATAAGGAAAACCTTTTCTATGAAGTAACTCATTCTTTGAATTTGCATTTTAATATGACTTTTATTCTTTCCATACCATTATGATAGGATTGCAACCCCATCACAATACTAAGAAAGATCAACATAATTTTTAAAATATGTAAAGAACTTTTCTTCCTAATTAAAATTGTTAATAAGAGACAAGGAGTGACTAAATACTACAAAAAATATAATATACCTTCATAAAATATTAACTGTTTCAATCAAATTTCTAATAAAACACATTTATATTTATTAATTTGACACAACAAAAGATTTTATTACATGTTAATACCTTTACTTTCTTCTCTTTTGTTTTTTCAATCTTCATCTGAGGATATGTTTATTGATTTCAGAGAGGGAGAAACACCGAATGATTGCCTCCTACAGGTGCCCCGACTGGGAATCAAACATGCAATGTAGGTACATATGTGCCCTGACTAGGAACTGAACCTGCAACCCTTTGATGTACAGGATGATGCTCCAACTGAGCCAATGGCGAGTGCTACCTTTACTTTCTTTATGACTAAATTATTATTGCCTTTCCATCATTAAATTAGATGAGAAAGAAATGAATGGAGGGACTAGTCGTCACAGAATGAATAACAACTAAACTAAGAGCCCTTTTAAAAAGTACAAGTATTTTTATTGAACAAAAATCTTTAAGTAAAACTCAATATGAAAGTTCAAAAAGACTTAGTTTAATTCAGTCTCCATTAACACTATGAACATGTACTGAAGGCTCATTATGCATCCAGTGCTAAGGTAAAACCTGGAGTAAAGGATGATTAAAACAAGGTCCTTGGCCTCAAGAAGCCTAACGGTATTTTAAAATTTTGTAAGAACTAACTTTAACAAATGTTACTCCACTAAATAAGTTACTGGCTCCATATTCACAAACAATCACAGGGCCTGGTCCCTGTGGGCACTGAAATGATCACTGTGGCAGCTGAAATGAATGAGAGCATAGCAGGAAGGGGCACCGGAAGTTCAATCACCAATGTCCTGTGCTTTAAAGTTCATTCCTCTCAAATTCCAAGGTTGAAGTTTTGTGTACCCCCTTCACCTCCCTCCCCTTCCCCACACTAAACAGCTGCAGAAGCAACTCCTTATTTCAAAAAGGCTCTTCCCTGAACACCAGTTCTGTGGTACCCCTTGAGAAGATGAGTCAGATTCAGGACCATAGGAAGCATGACCAGCCTAGTTCAGCCACCAGTTTAATAACAAAGATGAGAACTGGTCTTCTTCTACATTTCCAATTGTTACCTATATACCTGAAAAATAAGAAAGTTAGGCAGATGGTGCTGTGGGTTTGCCAAGTAACTCTATTTCAAATTTGGTCCAAAATTAGGAAAAAATTTACAAACTAGTATCTACAAAGAATTTACAGAAATGGCAAAAGGGGATGAGTGTGTGTGTGTGTGTGTGTGTGTGTGTGTGTGAGGGGTACATATAGGCTGGGGTATGAGTCTCTATATATGTGTGTGTGTGTGTGTGTATACATATATATATACACACACAAACACATATATCAAAGTCATATAATTATTTAAGTAAGAATAAGAGTATCAATTGACAAAAGTTCAAAACTTTAAAAACACATTGCTATAATGTAGGCAGAATGATGCATACATTTTCTACTTGTATAAACTACAAAGCAATGCTTAATCTGCAGGACTAACCATGAACTTACTTGTTTTATTCATTTAAAAAAATTCATTTGGAAGCCTTTTATCTTTTCTGTGTAAAGAAAAAAAAAAATAAAAAGAACACTGTTGTTTAAAAAAGACACAGAGAAATAAACCCAAGGGTCCATATAACATAGACGGGAACTTTAGTACCTGCATTATGACATGGTAAAACTAAGCTGGAAAGAAGCGAGAAGCTCCAAACCTATAAATTCTAGAATGCTAGGCCACCTGACCCTCCCCAGCCATCATAACTCATGGTGGGAGTGTGGTAAGAAAGGAAGAGGCTCAGTGGATTGAGTGTTGGCCTGCGAGCCAAGTGTCGCTGGTTCGATTCCCAGTCAGGGCACATGACTAGGTTGCACATCAGGTCCCCAGTTGGGGGCGCAAGTGAGAGGCAACCACACAGTGATGTTTCTCGCCTTCTCCCCCCCCCCCACTCTAAAAATAAAATAAACAAACATAAATAATTTTTTTTTTAAAGTAAATTCTTTAAAAAAAAATAAACACCATGTGGCCCATCTATACCACTTCCACATATGCCCCAGAGCATGCTGGTCTGTGCTGTTTCCTGGAAGGGGCTGTTGTCCAACCCTGGGAAAGTGTGGTAAGTATTTTTCCCCTATTCTGGGGCAAGTCACACCCCAGTCCCCCAACCATCCTGCCCTGTCCTATATAACCCCTTAGCACCTGCCATGCTGCAAGGAGGATAACCCAAGGCATCCCACCACTGTCCAGGACATGCCTATGTAAGTGCCCTTAATAAACTCTTAAGGTAATGACAGGAAAAAAGTCTAAAATATTTACTATTTTGTTCACACCTATTCTTTATCTCTGTCTTATTTGACAGTTGTATGAATATGTCAAACCCCATTGACAGGTATGTTTAAAACGAATACATTGTAGGTGAATTATACCTAAATAAAACTGATCTAAAAAACCAAATACTTTGAAGAGGATATATCATGATGTAAAAACAAAACATTAGTCCAATTAGTGTTTTTTAAACGCTAAGACAAAATATAGAGCAAAAGAAACAAAATTGGGCTTACATTGGGCTTATAAATGAACTTCTACAATTAAAGCCATCTTCTTTAGATATAAAGCATTATTTCTTTATTTTTAAATTAGAATATCATTTTTATTGTTGTAAAGCTGGTTGGAAAATATGGTTTTAGATTAGGCAACACCTGTAAAAGGCATCTATTAATTCTCTTTTTCTCATCACTCCTTCCAACCCCTGTCACCTCCCATCCCAAGACTCCCCTGAGGGAACAGACACATTTGCCCAGCTTCATGCTGTTCTACCACAGAGAGGGAAGAAAGAAAAGGAATCTCCACTTGTGCCTAATCCTAATGCTCAGAGCAGCTATGAGAGTAAATTCCTGCTTCAGAAGCCTTATTTTCAAGAGGAACTTTGCAAAGAAGTTTTATAATACTGAAATAATTTTGAAACTCATTTTAATGCACTATTAACCGTAATATTTAAAAGCCAAGAAGGTAAAAAAGAGCTCTGGAAGAGAGCTGTTCCTACTTAATCATAAAACCTGGCTAGAAATGTACTTTTAAAAACTTGCAGAAAATTGTTTATCAACAAATGTGTGATTTTCAATCATTAATATATACCCCAAATAATTGTTGCACAGAATAAAAAATATAGTATAGTAACTGATAACACCAACTTGAGTGCTGAGCCATCAACTGACTTAGAAGTTAAAGTCACGGTATATGTATAAAACTTCAGATTCTAATTCAACATTCATTTGCCCATGCTTATTTCTCACTAAAACCACATGTTGGCACTGAATCATTTTATGGTTCATTTGAGACAAACATGCAGAAAATTGTGGGAAACAAACAGAGCACTAGAAGTCTGTTAAAGGCAAGATACTCGACTCCAATGAAGCCTCAGTTATGAGGTTTTATGAAGCCTAAGCTAAGAAAGTGTATCTGTGGTTTGAAGAGAGGTTTAAGAAAACTTCACTGCAGCTGTAACAAGATTAAAACTGGGGCAACCACAGACCAAGTTTCAATTTTCATCCCAGAAATTGAAAAACATGGATCAGTAGGGGTTCGAAACAAGTCCCCCCAGAATATGTCACTTTAACATGTGGTCTGTTTTGAGCTAAAGACAATCATGGCCCAAAAAGACTGAGGAAGGACTTATTACCTCCCCTTTAATTGCCTAAAAGAATTTAGACAAAGGGTCTGGCCCTGAAAGGAACCTATCATCAGAGATAACTACAAAGAATGTGGGCTAGGTGAGGTGTGGTGGGTTGGGAGGATCTAGGCTGGCCTCTGTGTCCATTGTCTCTTTCTTCATGGCATGGCTAACACTGTTTACCAAACAGTTGCTCTTCCCAAATTCCAGTGAATTGTCTTCCTTCCCTTTGAAGTTCCAGTTCCCTACCCCCTGCTCCTTAGCCTTGCTTGGCCTGGGTGCCTGTGGGTCTCATATTCTTATGGGGCCCCTGTATGTATGTATTTAAATTGGTTTTTTTTCTCCTGTTAATCTGAGATGTTAATTTGATTTCTAGGCCAAAGAACCTAGAGCGTAGAAGAAAAATTGTTCCTACTCAACAGATCCCATTACTTGTTTAACAACAGAATGCGTGCCAAAAGTTAGATGATATCTTCAACCATGGTATAGTTAAATTATGCTGGGTAGAAGTACCCAATCAAAAAAAAATCTAAGGCATGTATTGAACTATTGAACAGTGAAATAATATCAACAGAAAGGATTCCCTCTATGAAGGACACTTTCTTAAACTCTGAAGATGAAAATGAAATCATGTCAGAATCCACCTCCCATCCAACTATCTTCAAAGTTCAGTTCAGACAACCTTGTATTTAGAAGCAAGTTCCTCTGATAATTTTGAATTCTTAATATCATAACACTGTTCAAATAAGGCAAAAACAATGAAATAGGCAGGAAGCTAAGTATCAAGAAAGTGTATATAAATCCCACAAGAAAAATTTTTTTCTAAATTTAAAACCACCTTTGCCATGGTTTCCACTACCCCACAGGTTAAATAACAGCTGGTACTCTCTCCCCACTCATTCGGAATATGGTTCAAATTAACAAACCTTTAAAGAATCTCTATAATTTGTTAAGCATTTTGAAAGATGAAAAAGTGAAAGAGATGGAAATTGCTACACTGAAGAGCTTCTGAACTGGAGGGAAAACTCAAGAAAGTATCAGCACTCCACAGGAGAGCATTCAGGGAGCCCCAAGCAGGAGGTGGCTGGGGTGCAGGGAGAGGGAAGCCATCCTTTAAGGGGTGTCACTGCAGCTGGGCTAAGGCGCATGATCTCTCACGATGCTGTAAAGGCTGATGGAATGCACCAAATGAAGAGAACGGTATGACCTTAGGTATGCATCACCTGGAGGGCTTATTAAAACACAGACTCTGGGCTGTAGCCCTCAATTTCTGACTTAGGTAGGGCCTGAGAAGTTGCATTTATATCCAGTTCCCAGGTGATACTGATGCTGATGCTCTTGGTCCATGGACCACACTTTGAGAATGACTGGTATAAGCAGATGTACATGACCTGTTTGGAGAATCCCAATTAGTTTCTCATGGTTAGAAAACAGGTTGGCATTAATTTATAAGAAGTTCCTTTTTTTCTCCAAAAAATGTTTCCATTTCATTAGTTTACATTTTTGTTGTTGTGCTACACACACTTTAAAGATGACAATTGGAATAAAAATGAGCAATGTTAACATATAAAAGAATTAGAAGGTCTAACAATTTTTTATGTAAAATATTTTAAAAATACAATAATGTTTAAAAATTGTTGAACTCAGGATATTTTTAAACAAAGTTTAAAGCTTTCATAAACTATCTTAAATTTACTTTTAAACATTCAAGTGGTTTATACCACTTCATACTTAGGATGGCTATAATCAAAAATGGAAAATAACAAGCATTGGAGAGAAATCAGAGCCCACATATGGTTCTGGTGGGAATGTAAAATGGTGCAGGCATTGTGGAAAAGTTTGATAGTTTCTCAAAAAGCTAAACATAGAATTACTATATGGCTCAGCAATTCCACTTCTAGGGATATGCCCAAAAGAATGCAAAGCAGAGTCTCAGATACTTCTACGCCAATGTCACTGCATGCTACAATCAGAATGTTTGTGTCCCCGCAGAACTCACGCGTTGAGATTCTAATGCCCAATGTGATACATCAGAAGATGAGGCTTTTGGAAGGGGATTAAGTAATGAAAGCAGAGCCTTTATGAATGGGATCAGTGCTCTTGTATAAAAGAGACCCCACAGAGCTCCCTAGGTACTTCAGCCAAGTGATGACTCAATGAGAAGTCTGTAACCCAAAAGACGGCCCTCACCTGATCACACTGGCACCCTGAACTTGGATTTTCAGCCTCCAGACCTGTGAGCAATAAATCTCTGCTGTTTCTAATCCACCCAGTCTGAGGTATTTTGTTACACAGACTGAATGAACTAAGACACTGCAGCATTATTCCTAACAACCAAAAGGTGAAAACAACACAAGTGTTCATCAACAGATGAGTGGGTAAGCAAAATGTAATATATACAATGGAATATTATTCAAAAACAAAAAGAAATGAAGTTCTGATACAAGCTGCAATATGGATAAACCTTGAAAAAAAATTGTACTACGTGAAATAAGCAAAACACAAGAACAAACATTTTATAATCCTCTTATATGAAATATCTAGAATAAGTAAATTCATAGAGACAGAAAGAAATAGATTAGAGGTTATGAGGGTTTGGAGTGAGGGGAAAATTGCTTAATAGTTACAGAGTATATATGTGAGGTGATGAAAATGTTTTTGAAATAGATAGTGGTGATGGTTGCACAACACTATGAATGTAATTAATACTACTGAATTACAGACTTAAAAATAGTTAAAATGGAAAATTTTATATTCTATATATTTTACTATCCCCCAAAAAGTTCAAATGGTTTAATCTCAATTATTTGTTCTAAAAGCCCACTGGAGATTAAATTGCTGATATCAGTTCACTGATTTCAGTTTAACTGAGCCCTTATATTATAAACATATGTCATATTGGTTCCATTTTGTCTACAGTATTTATATACTCACAAAGAACACCCACTTACAGGAGATTAGACAACAGTTTTAAACCAATATAGTGAAATCAACTGTGAAAGACAGAAATAATTACAAGAACAAGCTCACTAATCAGAGATCAGGAAGGTATGAGAATGCTAGATAAGAGGTCTTGTTTCAAACAAAAGTTATCTAATTTCATTTTCTCCAAATCATATGAAAAATAAACTGCCCAGTGAAGCACATGAAGTGTTCTGATAAACAGACTGGTGAGATGCATCATATATCAGATTGCTATCATTGCCCATAAAAATTATATCAGACTCAAATTATAAAATGAGGTCCTTGATATATAGGAGGTCATATATATATATGAGGTCCTTTATATATAGTATATATATATACTTCACAAACTTCGATTCTACAACCTCTAACCTTACTCTTGACTTCTACCTCAAAACTGTAAGCTCCCCGAAGTTGGCTGTGACTCTGCCTTCAGTCTTTGTAATCACAACTTCTGGTGCTTACAAAATCTATCAGTGTTAAGTCAAAGCCCATAAGTATAACATAAGTCACATGGGGAGGGTTAAGGGTTACTCAAATTTATGAATCTTTCTGTCCTTAATATATAAACTTCGTGTCTGATAATATAATCTTAAAATCCTAACTAGTTCATTTTTTACACAACAGATTAAATTATCCCATCATGTGGCTCTTAAGAGAACCACCTTGGAAGAAAACCATGCAGATCCACTTGGGGAAAAAAAAGACAAGCTGTCCTATATGTTTAAATTATAGCAATAACTTAATAATGGAAAAGAACTCCATCCTGAAGTCCAGACACTGCTGCTCCAAACTTCTTACATCAGTGAGAACCCCAAATACAGGCATGATAGTCCAAGACACTTAATTAGCTTATGAATTGTTATTTTGGGGGAGGGAAATGAAGATCATTTGGAAATAGTTGTGCTTTTGACAGTTACAAGTGTAAAATTTTAGCTCCTAGGAAATAGTTGCTGAATATAAATCCCAGGATTCTAACAATACCACTGCGTTATAAAAACCACAAGATGTACTTTTCAGTGACAAAATCTTTTAAGTTTCTTAAAAATCATAATACATGTCACAAATCACCTTCTTGATATTAACATATCAATACAGCCACAGGAAAGGACCCTCAGACAAGAGCAGAGCTCTGGCTCACACCTCGACTGCTGCCTGGTGAACCTCCGAGCAGAGACCCGGTCACACCAACCAGAGCGCTAGTCTAGAGAGCTGTGGGACAATGACTATATGTGGTTATAAGCCACTAAGTTTGTGGTAATTCGTTGCACAGTTATAGAAAACTAACTCATCTAAAGCACCTTTACACGTTCCCTGAAGTTGAACCTGACATTACATGACACCTTATTGAAGTCATTCATTTTAATAGGGTGAAAAAATATGGTATGCTCTGGTTAAATGATCTTGACTATTAAAAGTTTGACCTCAGACAAGGGAATAACCAACATAATGTGTGTGTGTATATACACACATGCTGTTCAGGCTTCAGAAATCTTACAATATTTTCTGACTCACAGCCTGAATTTTACCTAGAAGGCATGGTGATCATCATCTGATGCAAGCTGCTCATTTTCTAGACCAGCCACAGATGCAGTATTGACTGGCCCAGGCTTTCAGAGGTACTGAGTAGTGCAGGAGTGAGAGCCCAGGTCTCCTGCACCCTGAGCTGTCCCCTCAGAAGGCTGTCAGTTAGCCTCTACTGAAAGATATTAGTAGCTGGGCTTGACTGTAGAGGGAGAAAGAATATCTCAAACGCTCTCCTATTGCATTAAAATGTCTGTGAAATAAATACTGCATGTTTTAGAAAAATATGTTATGAAGCAGGTGTTGGAAAAGATTCAGACTAAAAGGAGCACTAAAGATGCCAATGGTAACTAGAGCACAACTACCGCTATATTACAAATGCCTTCCACATCTTTAAAGCAGTGGTCCTCAGCCAAGGACAATTCTGCCACCCAGAGGACATTTGGTTGTCTACAAGGAGAGGAGGCTTAAGTTTCTGGCTTCTGGGACATAGAGGCCACAGACACTGCTAAACATCCCGTAATGCAAGGACAACCCCCACAGCACAGAATTATCAGGCCCCAAATGTCAACAGTGCTGAAGTTGAGAAAGTCTGCTTTAAAGGGCCATAGTTGTCCCTCGTTATCCCTGTCAACCCCTTAGCACTTTGACTTGCCCCAACTGTGCTCTTACACACTCAGAAAGCAAAGCTTTCCCATATTCCAATTTTCTTTGGCTTGGGCTTTCATCACTTCTTATTTTATTTTATTTTTTTTGACTTGAGCTTTCAACAAAGGCTAAATTTTTCACCCCTTATTTTCAGCAAATTGTATCCTACTCGTATAGCACAGACCCATCTGCACAGCTCACTGTTCCTTCTGACAGACAAAACCAAAGCACTATTGTGTATACTGGACTTTAACAAACGTATGTTTTATACTCTGATCAAAATCTGGCGACCTATCAGTGAAGGACGTGGAACGTGAGTGTGCATGACACACAGCTGAGGAGCACTGCTTAGTCGCATCGCTTAGTCTAAATTGCTGGCAATAAATAAATATTACACAGCCCAAGCAAATGATACAAGTGGCTGATGGAGGAAGCGGTCAAAGCAACGGGAGTGGCAGAGACTCTGGTGATCTGGAGAGCACAGCTCTGTCTAAAGAGCCAGCTGCTAGTCAGCGCAAACCAACTGTTGCCACACAGAAATGTGGACTCAATATTGCCAGATATTCTGATTTTCCAAGAAAACTTGAATGTCTGGACTTGTGTTTATGGAAACACTCAGTTTAAACATGTTGGCTTATAGTGTTAAAAACTTTATGGGTCCAATATTCTGGACCACCTCTTTGAACTTTATGGTCTGGAAATTATAATAAAGGGGAATGAAGAGGCTCCAACCAGACCAAATTCAGGGTATGCTCAGTACATCAGATGGAGTACTAGGGGCACTCAGAATGGAGCTAAATAATAAGTCTCTTGGATGAGGCGAGTTTCAGGGTAGCTCTAATAATGATGATGATAATGTAACAACAACAATAAATCATAACAAACACTCCGATAGGACTATATTTCAGGTACTGTCCTAGGCACTTTGTATACAAGGGTGGGCAAAAGCAGGTTTACAGGTGTGAGTATGTAAAACAGAGCTGACACTTGCATTATTGCTTATTAATTATTGTATTATGTATTTGTATTGCAACTGTAAGTCTACTTTTGCCTACCCCTGTATATGAACATATGTAATCTTCCCAGCATCCTTATGAAAATTCTCGTCATACCAATGAAGAAAACTAGATAAGTAAAATTAAATAACTTGCCTAAGGACACAGGACTAGTAAGTACTGGCCTGAGATCGGAAACCTGAGGGCCACAGTTACCTTCAAAGGCCACGCACCTAACCATCAGCTATCATGATTCTTGTGCTTCTGTCTGTAGGCATTAAGTTCCATATCTCACCATCTGTAACTACAGATAAAATATAGTTCATCAATCTAAGTTCCCAATAGCAACACTTTAATAAGAAAAGGCTAAAACAATACTCAGTATACTCTGTCTAAACATGTATGAAATTGGAAATATTTTTTTCTAAATGAAAACATTAACGCTCTGCTCTCTAAAATTATGTTGTCCTAGCAGGCTACAGTCCTTCTTGTTAGCTGAAGTTTTACTTACCTAAGGGTAGTTTGGGCTCCTGCTTACATACAAATACTGACAACCATGTATATATGTCACACTCTCTTGCATTTAAGTCAAAAGACATACAAGAATTGGCTGTGCCCTCTGGCTATAGTGGGAAGAACTGACAATTCTAAAACCCACCAACGATTTATGGCATGACGATGTCCTACACATAGCAATTGCAGAGACACTATACATGGCAGCATCATTACAACAATTGCTTTAAGCATATGTATTCAAAATCCACAATGACTTAGCAAACAAAATTTAGTGTGCCAAGTATGTAAATTAACTTCATATTTCACTTTATTTTAAAACAAAAGCCCATGATATAATAATTTCAAGGAAGCTAGCAGTTTTGAGTTGAATTTAAAAAAGAAAATACCATTTTCACCTTTAACAGGAGTTCTGTAATTTGCTGTTTCTCATGAACCCTATTTTCCATTTGCAAATCAAAGGCTATGAGGAAAGGAGTTCTACATTTTATTCTTGCAGATTAAAAATTTGTCTAATATTATAAAAATGTATAGACTTTATCTGGAGATGAAAAGAAACTTCAAGGATTTTAAATGTCATTATTCCTAAATCTGCTTAGAAACCCCCAAAAAATCTTATTTCAAAATAGAAACTTAAACTGTTGGGAAAAACAACTCTGCACACACAAACATAAATACAGATTAACAAGTGAATTTAACAAGATACTGACATATAATATACATGTGTTAGCAAACATTTTGAAGAAAGTGCTAAAAATGTCAGTACTAGTCCATCTACGTGCTGCAGTCTAAAACATTTATATTTCCTATTTTATCTCCAGTAAATAATACTGTTCAAACTTTATTTTTATGAAGAAGGGAAAAAAACACTCTCAGAACACCAGGCAAATATGCATAAACCACCTCGGGTGATGCTCCCATGAGTATTTAAACGCTCACTTAAGTCTTGTATCTTCAAAACAAAAAACAAAAATCATCAAGAACAAAATTAAAGGATTCTTTAAGAAAGTTGTCTGTAGAATTTAATTGTTCAAACTGTTAAAGATTAACAGAATATCACCTGCAGTATATGCAAATAAAGGGAAATTTTACTTGAGACTAATTCAGTATTCCCTTTAGAAAAGAATAAAGTTCAAATCATATTTACCAATGCCAATGTAAAAAAAATCTGGGCATTACAAAAGATCTCCCAAACTGCAGTTAATGTCCCACTCACTTCAAGTAATATTGGTAATGGCTGAATTCCAGTATAACAAAAGTAATAATAATAATAACTTAGCCTAGAAGTCTACTGGAGTTCGCTGTAACAGGATTTGAACTATAATTAAATTTGATTAGTTTGGTTAAAACCTCAAGTTCAAAAGGATTATCAGCATGAATGGATGAAAAGCCCTTTTACACAGGCATTTTGAAAATATGAAAAGGGATGACACAGCAAGCATCAAAGACAGAAAAGCAAATGACCCTCCCCAGAGCAAAGGAGAAGTGCTAACAGCTGAAATTCAGATGCGCATGCAACAAAAGTAAAATTCCAGATGGTTCAAAGAGCCTGGTCACTTATTAAATATTGAACACTATTATTTTTAACTGGATTTTCCCCAGAGATAGCCAAATATGTCATCTATAAAATGTGTCAAACTGAAGCAAATATATATTCCCTTTATCAGAAATTGCTAAAATGAGGAAGATTGACAGGGAGTTATATGACATTCAAACAACCATGTTAATACAAAACAAAAACAAGTGCATCTATAAACTAAAAAGGCAAACCTGTTTATAATAAGAAAAGAAGGCCTCACAGAGTTTATCATATTATTATTTTGAGATATTTAACTATTACTTTATAATAAAGGATGACTTGTTACACATGCACATGTGTAAACACAAATTTTTGTTCCCCTTGAGTTATTTATATTTTGGATTCATTAAAAAAATAAAAATAAAAGTCCTAGCCTGGTGGTTCAGATGGTTGGAGTATTGTCCTGCACACCAAAAGGTTGCAGGTTCAATTCTTGGTCAGGACACATACCTAGATTGCAGATTTGCTCCCCAGGCAAGGCACAGAGAGGAGGGAACCGATCAATCTCTCCCTCCCTCTCTCTCTCTCTCCCCCCCACCCCCACTCCCTTGCTCCTCCCCTTTCCCTATCCCTTTCCCTTTCTCACTAAAATCAATAAACATATCCTTGGGTGAGAATTTTTAAAAAACAAGAAATTTTTAAAAATTAAAAAGGAGACAGTAAAAGCAACCAGCATAATACATTCTACTGAGAGTTAACACAGATTTCAATAGTTTTAAAAAATAGTATTATAGGATTTTATATAAATGAAATATTTTATTATTTAAAATATATATATTGAAATTTGTCTATACATAGTGTACATATAACAAGTGTGTCTATCTGTAGTTGTATTATGTGTAAACATACACATACCAAGAGTTCCTTTTCAACAAAATGATGTCAGTTAATTCAGTTTATATACCCTGCATTTTAAGATGAGTTTTTATGCTGAAAATTTTCTGTGATTATTATGCTGTATCTACATATTGGGTGGGCCAAAAAGTTTGTTTGGTTTTTTCCATAAGATGGCTATAGTAGCACTTAGTTGTCTTTAACTTTATTAGAAACAATTTTGATAGATTGTATTGTGATAGCTGTCATAACAGCATGCACTAAAAAAATTATCAAAATTGGAGAATTTGGAGACTTTCGTCCAAGATGGAGGCCTAGACATACACATTGGGTCTCCCTCCACAACTAAGAGGAAATACAACTACCTCAAAACTAGAGACAACCAGAAGTTCCAGAAAATCAAGCTGCATGGAAGTCCAACAAAAAAGAAATACTCGGAGAAACAAGATGGCAGAAGAGTAAGTGGAAGCTACACTAACCTCCTCCCAGAACTCGTCTGGATTTACAACTTAATTTTGGAGAAATCATCTGGAATAACCAACCGAATACTAGCTGGAGAGAAGCCTTATAACCATGGAGAGACAGAAAAGGCCGCTACACCACAACGTGACCGGTAGGGAGTGCGGAGATGCAGAAGGGCTGGCTGGGCTCACACAGGTGGCAGCTGAAAGGACTGAGAAACAGCTCAGCAGCCGGGGATTCCCCCTGAGAAGGGCAGGGTCTAAACCCCCAGCTGAGCTTCCCAGCCCACAGCAATAGAGTGGAAAGTAAAATAGTATCCAGCTGTGAAAAGCAAAAAGCCACAGGGTTTCTTGCTAGCCGGAGAGAAACAGCTGGAGAAAAAGAACTCTTAAGCGGATCACATACGAAAATATTTTGGCCCCCACTTACCCTGGGCTCAAGCAGAGGGAAGGCAGAGAGGACTGGAGATGCTTGGGGAGAGTTGGCGCAGTGACTTTGAGGGGAGAACTAGGGGAGCAGCCGACCCGATCCCAGTGCTGACTCATCCCCAGTACTGCAGGCAGACCATTCCCCCCACTCCAAGTGGCGTCAGCCTGAGTGGAAGCAAAAGCCCTGCCTACAGGAATTAAGCTGCCACACTCACGGTCCTTAAGCCTGACAGCTAATCACAGATTGAACAGATTAACAACTAAAGAAGTCAGAAAAAGGCAGTAGATCCCTGGAAGACTCAGGCAGGCTGCCTAGGCCCAGACTGGTACAGGATCTGACGCCACCAGGGGCAGATCCAGGAAGTGCAGATCATTCTAAGAAGCACCAACAAACAATAGGAGTCACAAAAATGGGGAGACCGAGAAACAACCCCCCATCGAAAGGAAAGGTAGAATCCCCAGGAAGAGTGTTAAATGAAAGAGAGGGGAGCAAACTATCAGATATGGAATTCAAAACATGGATTATGGAGAAGCTCAATGAGCTCAGCGGAAACTACAAGGAACTCCAGAAAAACAACAACAAACTTACTGAGAATTACACCAGCATGAAAAAGGATATAGAAGCTATCAATAAGAGCCAGGAGGAAATGAAGAATACGATCTCTGAAATGAAGAACACAGTAGAAAGAATTAAAAGCAGGCTAGAGGAAGCAGAAGATCGGATCAGCGAGCTGGAGGACAATGTAGACAAAAACTCCCAGACAGTGCAACAAAATGAAAAATGACTGAACAAGACTGAAGAGGCTCTAAGACAGCTGCAGGACAACATGAAACGTAATAATATCCATATCATAGGAATTCCAGAAGGAGAAGAAGAAGAGCAAGGGATACAAAAGCTCTTCAAAAAACTAATGACAGAAAACTTCCCTAACATGAGGAGAGAGTCACGCAAGCCCAGGAAGCACAGAGGGTCCCAATGAAGATGAACCACAATAGGCCCGCTTCAAGACACATCATAATTAAAATGGCAACATTCAAAGACAGAGAGAGAATCCTAAAAGCAGCAAGAGAGAAACAACTAATAACATACAAGGGAGCTCCAATAAGACTATCATCAGATTTCTCAGCAGAAACACTACAAGCCAGAAGGGAATGGCAAAAAATATTCCAAGCAATGAAAAACAAAGGCCTGCAACCAGGAATACTCTACCTAGCAGGACTCTCATTCAAAATGGAAGGTCAAATAAGGAGTTTCCAAGACAAAAGAAGGCTAAAAAAATACATCTCCACCAAACCAGCATTGCAAGAGATGCTAACGGGTCTGCTTTAAGAAGATAAAGAAACAGAGAGAGACAGAGAGAAACACGAGTACAAAGGGGGAAAATGACGATGAATAAGTACTGAAAGAAAGCAGGAACTTCTACCATTTGCAACAACATGGATGGAACTAGAGAGAATTATGCTTAGCAAAGTAAGCCAGGCAACGAAAGAAAAATACGTTATGCTGTCACCTATTACAGGAAACTAATGAACAACACAAACAAATGAGCAAAATTGAGTCAGAGGTATGTAAACAAGGAATAAACTAACAGTAACAAAGGGAGAGATGGGAGGGACAGAAGTGGGTAAGAAGGGGAAGGGTCTATTCAAAGAACATGTATAAATGACCCATGGACATGGACAACTGTGTGGGATCTGAATGTGGGAGAAGGGGGGGACAGGGTGCAGGGAAGCAAGAGTAGAAAAAAGTGGGACAACTGTAATGGAAAAACAAATTTAAAAAATTTTTAGTGGGAGAAAAAATGAAAATATGAAGAATGGAAATGCCAGTTCAGTGAATATTAGAAGGACAAGGATTTTCCTTCACACTGCATATTCTTCTCCCTATCTGATCCCTCCAGAGTTTGGCATTCTAAAGAAGTAAGTAATGACATAAGTTACTTTGTGTAAAACTAATAAGACCAGTTGTTAATAGAGATTTCTTTGACTAAGACTTTGACTGGAATGTCATGCCTAAAGGAGACATGCTTGGGCTCTGGTTGTTACCAAAATCCCTGAGGAACTGGGATTGACTTTCAAAGGTAATAAAAGCCCACGAGATAAAAGGCCTGGTATCTTGGTTGGATGCGCGGTCCATGGCAATCTTTCCAGGGAAGGAATGAAGGTTGTTTTCCTGAAGATGGCTAGAAGGGACCTTAAGGCACAATGGAAGACCAGAAGGACTTGGAAAAGACAGGTGTGTACAGGCAAGGCTGAATGCCAGGTATGTGGCTCAGCTTCTGTGCCCTGAAGGGCAGACTGAAAGTCACCCTAAAGGTTCCTTGCATAAGTTCCAGCAAATCAGAACTAAAGATCTTAAGTGATCATTTACAGCTCTTGTTGTGTTTATGCAAATGAACAGGATAAATTAAAAATGCACTTAATGCAGTCCCTTTAATGACAAGGAGGGTAATCTTAGGGAGAAAAATCATTATTCAAGGAAAATCACAATGCTCAGTGGTAGACTATAAAGTAGTACAACTAACTGTCTTTAAAGTTTCTTTTCATCTAAAATTTGTTTTCATTTGAAAGTTAAACTATGTCTGTGGTATTATCAACGATGTTTAATTTACAGGCAAGAAGAATGTCAAATGCTTTGCAACTGGATATCTTTCCGATAAGACAGTCCTATAGATTTAGAGACGTGTATATGGGTTATGTTACATAAATTAACATGTGTTTTCTCTTTTCAAAGGGCATAAGCCTATAATCTCATTACCTGAGTGATTTTAAGTATAGGCCTCACTTAATCCTGTCTGCATCGCTGCCTCCTGAGACTCAATGATTTGGCTGAATTAAGTGGCTGGGTTGGTGAATAATGGGGTGATCTGTGGGCTTCACTTTAAAACTGGTTTCTCTTTTTTGTCCTAATGGCTTGGACAGAAAGAGCCCAGAGGGCTGAGAGGGGGGAAACCTAAAATATTTCCCTCAGCCCAAACTAAGTATAATGGGCAAAAGGGTTTTGGACAGGTGAGATGTACCTGGCACACCTTTCTCCAAAGAAGCCCCTTTTTTCCCTAATGTGGAACATTGAAAAATAAATACCTGTCTTTTGTCATCTAGTGGTTATAGATTGAATGATGTATTTTAACCCTGTTGCCAAATCTGTTGCCTGCAGAATACAACAAGGATGCCAGCCTGTTAAATCAAGCATGCCGTTGTCCGGGGACAGCCAACCGACCTGGAGTCTGCACGATCCTTCCCCATGTGGGAAGGCCACCCTCCCCTCCACACCCCCACTCTTATTAGGGATTTCTGGATCCAAGGGTAGGTAGGATGACGACCATGTCCAGCTTGAAGCAGCTAGAAGAGCTCAAGACCTTCGCCCATTGTCCTTTATAAGATTATAAAGGTTCTTAAGTCTGAGAGGGAGGGATTGTTATTTTTTATTGTTAAAATAATTAATTAATTAATTTAAAAAAAGAAGAATATATGAAAGGGTGAGGCAAGAGAGCTTGTATGTATGACCCATGGGCATGGAATTGGGGTGGAATTGTAGGGGGAGTGGGGGTGCTGGGCAGAGGGGAGGAAAGGAAAAACATATGGAACTATTATAACAATATAATCAATAAAATATACTTAAAAAAAAAGAAATACCCAGATAGGTAGAAGGGGCGGAGCCAGGGTGGAAAGGATGTGGGAGTGGCGGCAGCAGAAAGCTGGTGGTAAGCACAGTCACATGTTTTAAAAAGTGGGGAGGGACTACCTGGGGTGCATTCCCAGCTCCTGACCAGAATGCCCAGCTCACAGTCCCAGCACCAGAGAAAATCAAGCCTCATTGCTTCTGACTGTGCAAACCAGTGGGGGTTAGGGTGGAAGAAGCAACTGTTGGTCTCTCAGCAGAGTCCACTTGTTTAAAGGGCCCCCCAAGGTCCTAAAATGTCCGCAGACCCACCCACTCTGGGAATAATGGCTAGGGCAACAGCTAGAGAGGCACCAGTCCCATACGGAAGTGGGAGAAGTGCCTGGAAAAGGGGCGAGTGCTGGAGAAGTGGCATTGTTCCCACTCAAACCCCTCCCCCACATACAGTGCCACAATGTGGTGAAAAAGGTCGCCCTGTACCGAATACCTAAGGCTCCACCCCTTACAACATAACAGGTGCAACAGTTCTACCTAAGACACAGAGGCAAATAAACACAGGAGCCTGCAAAGATGAGGAGACAGAGAAGCATGGCCCAAAAGGGAGAATGGATCAAGGTCCCAGTGGTAGAACTAAGTGACGAGGAGATAGCCAACCTAACAGACAAGGAGACAGCCAACCTAACAGACACAGAATTCAAAACACTGATGATAAAGATGCTCACAGGCTTGACAAATATGCCTGAGTACGGCAAACACATAAGGGAAGAAGTAAAGGCTATGCTAAGTGAAACAAAGGAAAATCCACACAAAACCAATGGTGAAAGGAAGGAAACCGGGGTTCAAATCAATGATTTGGAACATAAGGAAGAAAAAAAGTCAACCAGTATAGAATGAGGGAACAAGAATTGAAAAAAATGAGGAGAGGCTTAGGAACCTGTGAGACAACTTTAAACGTGCCAACATCCAAACCATAGGGGTGCCAGAAGGAGAAGAGGAAGAGAAAGAAATTGGAAACTTATGTGAAAAAATTATGAAGGAAAACTTCCCTAATTTTGTGAAGGAAATAGACATACAAGTCCAGGAAGCATAGAGAGTCCCAAATAAACTGGACCCGAGGAGGACCACACCAAGACACATCATAATTAAAATGCCAAAGGTGAAAGATAAAGAGAGAACCTTAAATGCAGCAAGAGAAAAGCAGAGCGTTACCTACAAAGGGGTGCCTATAAGACTATCAGCTGATTTCTCAAAAGACACTTTGCAGGCAAGAAGGGACTGGCAAGAAGTATTCAATGTGATGAAAACAAGGACCTACAACCAAGATTACTCTATCCAGCAAAGCTATCATTTAGAATGGAAGGGCAGATGAAGTTCTTCCCAGACAAGGTGAAGCTAACAGAGTTCACTATCACCAAGCAATTATTGTATGAAATATTAAAGGGACTTATTTAAGAAATGGAAGTTAAAACTATGAACACTAACTCACAACTATCGACATGAGTCTAAAAAATAAAAATAAAATCCAACTAAGCAAAACAGAATAGGAACAGAATCATAGGTATAGGGATCATTTGGAGGGTTATCAGCTGAGAGGGGGAAAGGGGAGAAATGGGGAAATGTTGCAGGGATCAAGAAGCATAATTGGTTGGTACAAAATAGACAAGGGGAAGTTAAAAATAATATAGGAAGGGTAAAGCCTAAGAACTTATATGCATGATCCATGGACATGAAGTAAGGGGGGTGAGATTGCTGGGGCAGAGGGGAGCAAAGGGGGAAAAAAATGGGACTACTCTAACAACATAAGCAATAAAATATACTTTTAAAAAATTGGTGAATTTTTGTGTAGCCATTTTATTATTAAAGATGGAAGAAAATAAGGAACATTTTTTGGCCTATTATGCTTTATTATTTCAAGAAAGATAAAAATACAACTGAAACACACAAAATAGCTGTACAGTGTATGGAGAAGGTGCTGTGACTGATCAAATGTGTCAAAAGTGGTTTGCAAAGTTTCCTGCTGGAGATTTCTCACTGGACAATGCTCCACGGTCAGACAGAGCAGCTAAAGTTGATAGCAATCAAATCGAGACATTAACTGAGAACAATCAGTGTTATGCCACACAAAGATGGACGACATACTCAAAATATCCAAATCAATCAAGTTACTGGTAAAAATGAAAACTGTGTATTTTATTTTATTAAAAAAACATACAGACTTCTTGGCCAACCTAATAGTTTGGGATTCGGGAAGGACAAGACTTTTTCAAGAGATGGAAACAGTCTGTGCCAAATGATGCAGGTGTGAGATATCTCAAAGATGAAAGCAATTTTGCAAATAACAATGTCATCCTGTAATGCTTTCTTGACATGTACAACTTTGCTATTCCTCTTTCTAAGATTTAATACAAAGCACCATGCTTGTGATCTTTCCTAACAGATGAGTAGTGTAATTGGTGCACTTTTCTAGTGGCTGTCAGCATTGGAAAAAAAAATCAATTCAACACTGATCTCACTTAAAATGGGTAAGAAAGGCAGCCACAGCAGACAAGCTACCGTACCCCCTAAATGTTCTTTCCTTAAACGATTTATTTTATAAGCAAAATAATTGTTGGTGTAATTCTTTTATTCTGAATTATTTTTATTTCAAATCATTAGTTTTAAAATAACTCAAAGTAATCCCCACCAAGAAAAAGAAAATCCCATGAAAAAAATCATATTATTTATTTTTTGCCCATTAAAAAAAAAACCTATGCTGAAGTGACATAAATGTATCTTTCAGGAATTTCTCATTACATTAAATATTTTTACACAACTTATGAAAAAAGGTTTTACTAAAGAAAAAAAATTCATTTCTCTGTTTTCTGTAATAATATCCAATACGGTAATTCACTTTTGTCCTGATTTACCAAACAATTATAGAATTTAAGTTTTTTCCTCATTTCAAAATAAAATAGAAAAAAATAATCTCTTAAATGAACTTGATATTGTTTAATCCAATGGTTCTCAGACTTCAGTGAGCATCAGAATCACCTGAGGTGCTCATAAAATAAAGTTCTGAGTACCACCCCCACCCCTACCCCAGTTTCCAAGTCAGAAGGTCTGGGGTGGGGCTCCTGCAGATTTGCGTCTGTAAACAGTTCCCAGGTAATGCTGCTGCAGCTGGTCCAGGGACCACACATAGAGAACCAAAGATCTAGTCAATATTTTCTTTCTCTTTATAATTAGGAAAGTTGGTAATGGGGAAAAATGAACATTGCAACATGGTATATGGTATACTATACTTAGCAGAAGTAAAGAATTCTGATCCTCAGAATTAAGGAGATGTTGACATAAAGAAAGTCTAGGACAGGCAAAGTCTAGGCATTAGGTGTGATCTAGTCCAAGATTTAGCAAACATTTTCTGTGTATAGCCAGATATTAAACAATGAGGCTTTGTAGGCCATACACTGCCTGTCACAATTATCTGACTCTGCCACATAGTGTGAAAGCAGCCAGAGATAAGACATAAATGACAGTGACTGCATGCCAACAAAACTTTATATAAAAACAAGCTGTGGGCCCCAGCTGGTGTGGCTCAGTGGATTGAGCACCAGCCTGCGAACCTAAAGGTCGCCTGTTTGATTCCCCGCCAGAACACATACACACACTAACAAAAAAAACAGGCTGTGACGCTTACCAACCATTTCAAAAATAAGAATGGAAAGCCCAGGGAGAGTAAACAACCTTAAAAGGCTCAAGACAGTAAGCTACATAGTCACAACCAGAACTTCGGTATCCTAATGCATAATATAATAAAGAAGTTTCTGTTATGGTTTTGATAAAGAAAAGCCACAAAACAGAATGTGTTTTAAAACTTCATGTAGTTTAATGAACCCAAAAAAAAAGAGACTCTAATAAAATAGTACATTTTGTACTCTTTAATTAATACAAGGCATTATTATTTATTTATTTCTAATACTATTTCTAAATAGGAGACTTCCACAGTACAGGACTCTGCCTAGACTCTTGTCACATGATGGCCCTGCACCTTGCACTTGGTTGAAGCAGGCCCACAATGAAGCACTCTGATCAGGGACTGAAGAGGGCAAAACTCAAGGGTTTCTCAGTCCTCACCCTCTTGGTTTTTTACCTCTCATCCTGCCCACCATCCACTTGATACCCCTCCTTACAAAAAGGATTCCTGATGATACTCAAGTTTTCCCACATGAAAACCAGAGGAGACAGTAAATTGTGACACAAATTAAAAACAATGTTTTGTACAGACTACTAGGTTTGCTCTTAATTCTACTTATTAGATAATTATTAAAGTTAATATTTAGCTTATAAAAATAAAGCAAATGTTATCCCTACTACATAGATAGCTAAAAATATGTGATTATATGAATATACATATATACACATAAGCAATTATAGGTTATGTGTGTATGCATACACACCCATGTAAACAAATAATCTTTTTTTTAGTATATTTTAGTGATTACATTGTTACAATAGTTCCAATTTTTTCCCCTTTGCTCCCCTCCACCCAGCACGCCCCCTCCCCCAAAACACATAATCTTTATGCTTTCATAGTTACCTAAGCTTTTACTTTAAAACTGACAGTGTAATAAGTGAATAACTGATAAAAAGTGTTACCTTATAACTATTTATACCAGTTTATTAAAAAATAAGCCTGTGAATACATATTATAAAAAATAAAATATCCTAGCTTTAACTGTCACACACAAATTCAAAAAAGTTTTTTTTCTAAAATTACTGTACAGTTACAAGTAATTCAGGATAAGAATGATGGGTCCTAAATCTGAGACAAAGTTTTAGACATGCTTGATGTATCCTGAACCATGCATGAAAAAGCATCTGTTATTTACAGATCAAAGTAACCCTGAGTACCCTAAAACAACTAGAGTGAAAAATGCCCAAATCTAATTTCATCCCTGTCCACATGCCTCTTTGAACTAATAATTTAGAGAATCGGTCAGTATGTTGAACTAATTAGCCTTAATGCTTGCCAACTTTGATGTCTCTGATTCTTTACTTTAAAAAACAGAATTTTTAAAATATTTTTAAACACACACACAAGCAAATTTTAGAAAATGCAAAAACTAGTCCAAGTTGACAAAGTCACAAATATTGAATAATGCCTCTAAAAATTCCCAAAATATGAGTAACAGCTATTTAATGCTCTCTAAGCTATAAAATGGGTCATAAATCATTTGGTGGTTTTGCTTTGTATAAAATGAATTCAACAATATTTTTTTCTCTCTGCAGTCAATTTTTGAGATTTAACATACATCTAACTTTACTTCAACATTAGGAATCAAAGTATAGTGTACCTGATAAGAAGTTAACACTTTGGTTTTTTAGTTGCAATGACAGTAAGTGAAATCCCACATTTAAGAGCCAAGAACAAAGTGTATGCCTTTACTATTCGCACATTTAAGCCACATGGACACATTTGCTATATATCTTCTTAATACTTACTTGAAGTAATCAATAAAAAACCCACCATAAATAGGTTATTAAGTATTAAACGGAGAGCATTAATTAGCTAACATCTCAACTCCATAATTTTTTTGGCCTACTACCAGATGGATATTTTAAAAGCTCTTGTATTGAGAATGTTAATATTCTAAGAAGACCCATACTATACTTTAGATGAGAATATTACATAGATCCTTCCAAGCAAATTTCAATTAGCTTGCAATTTTATTTTCCCTTTTAATTTGAGGCAACAGTTTGGCACTTAAAAAAAAAAAAAAAAAGGTTAACAAAAGCCCTAACTCCAAAGGGGGTTCAATACCTGTGACTACAGGCAGGAAGTGTAAGGTTAGTATTTTAGTATCACTGGAAGTATTGGGTCGGCCAAAAAGTTGGTATCGTGTTTTCCATAAAATAAAAGACACAATTTTCATTTTCACCAACAACTCTATTGCTTTGGATATTTTGAGTATGTCGGCCATCTTCACGTGGTATAACACTGATTGTTCTCAATTAATGTCTTGATTTGATTGTTATCAACTTCAACTTGTCTACCTGATTGTGGAGCATCATCCAGCAAGAAATTTCTAGCAGGAAACTGCAAACCACTTCTGACACATTCAATCAGTCACAGCACCTTTCCTATACACTGTACAAATCTTTGGCATTTCAGTAATATTTTTACCTTTCTTGAAATAATAAAGCATAATATGCCAAAAATGTTGCTTATTTTCTTCCATCTTCAATATTAAAATGGCTGCACAAAAATTCACCAATTTTGCTAAGTTATTTTTTAATGCATGCTGATATAGCAGCTGTCACAACACAAACTATTAAAATTGTTTCAAATGAAGTTAAAGATAACTAAGCACTACTAAAGCCATCTTATGGAAAAAAACCAAACGAACTTTTTGTCCAACCCAATATAAGGTAGAAGATATTCCTTAAAAAGCAGTTAGTGTGTTCTTTTTTTTTTTTTTTTTTTTTAGCACGCTTCCCAAGATAGACACATAAATTCCGTTAATCTTCCCTACCTTTTTCTATTTTGCAAAAGGATTACCCAAAATTCAGCTCATCCAGAGATAAGGATTTACACTCAGACTCCCTACTTATTTTCTGATACTTGGCTGCACTTTAGCACTTTCACTATTATTTTCAACTACTGATGAACTGCTTCACAGAGCATATAGGTGCCCTTCCAATCACAATCTGCAGAAGCTCTCTGAGGGTAAATGCTTTATCTCCTCTGTCTTATCCACACATTGCCAATTCCATAGCTCTGTAATGCACTCCATAAAGGTTATGGGTGAGCTAAAAACAACTGGATTACCACCTCAATAACAATATTTTTCTCACAACCACAGTGAACTTTCTTTGGGCTCTAAGAAGGAATAAAAATTTCCATAGCCTGTCTTTTGCATTAAAAGCTTCACATTAATTCCATGGTTTGTAGGCTTTCCATTTTAGGAAGGCAGTGCTGGATTAAGAGTCAAATAATCTGAGTTCTTGGTGTATCTTCGCCACAAACTAGCAGAGTGATCTTGGTAGTCATTTCAGATCTTATGTTTTATAGAATATCGTGAAGAGGATAACTCTCAAAGAAAACATGCTTCATGCCTAGAAAATATAAAACACAACACCTTTTCCTCCTTCAAATAAGTGAATGTCAAGAGTTCTTATATTATATGGCAATGAAACAGCAGTAAAAATATATATATATCAGTGGCGCAATCTGGATAAGAAAATAATACTAACTATATGCTGAATCAAAGTTAGCTGAAGAACTAAGCTTTTAACCCACTGATGGGTACACTGACATACACATATTGAAGGCAGAGTAATTCTAGAGAAAATAGGTTGTTCTTATAAAAATTGAAGGAAAAAAAGGTACAGGATACATAAGTTTTAGAATGTCTTTAGTCAGTCCTTCCTATAAACTCTTTTATTTTTTTAAGAGACAATTTAGGGAAAAAAATGAAAGACATTAGTTTTGAGGTCTTATTAGACAGACCTTACTATCAATAAAAAAACAAAACAAAAATAATAATTTAAAAAAAAATAACAGGGAGCCCTGGCCGGTATAGCTCAGTTGGTTGGGCATCAACCCACAAACCAAAACATCACAGGCTCAATTCCCAGTCAGGGCCCACGCCTGGGTTGCAGGTTCGGTCCTGGTCAGGCCATGCACAAAAGGCAATAAATCGATGTTTCTCTCTCACATAGAAGTTTCTCTCCCTCTGTCCCTTTTCTCTAAAATTAATAAGCATGTCCTTGGGTGAGGATTAAAAAAATTTTTTTTCAAACACAAGGAAATGTCTTAGAAAATCAAAACATCATCTTTTAAGACTGGGATGTCCAAAAATATGAACACGAATGCCTGAGTAGAAAAAGAAAAACAAACACGTTGCTTGGTACAAAAAAATACAAATTCATTCCAGATACAGACCCACACAAATATGGCCAACTGATCTGTAACAAAGGTGTAAAAGCATTTCAATGGAGAAAAGACAGTATTTTCAAAAAATACTATTGGAACAACTAGACGTTCATATGCAAAAAACAAACCTCAACCTAAACCTTACCCTTTAAATAAAAATTAACTCAAATGGATCACAGATATATGATAAATGTCAAACATAAACCGATAAAAGCATTAGAAAAAAACCTTAATGACTTGGAGTTAAGTAGAGCTCTTAGACAGGACAGTGAAAGTACTATTCATAAAAGAAAAAGGTGATAAATTGGACTTTGCCAAAATTAAGACTTTTATTTTACAACTAATACTATTCAGAGAATGAAAATGCACAGTATATATTATCAGAAATTATCTGCAAATCAAATAAGTGACAAAGGACTAGCATTTCAAACATATAAAGAACTTTCAAGAACACTATAGTAAAAAACAAACAACCCATTTAAAAAATAGGCAAAAGACACTTCACCAAAGAACATCTAAGGATGGCAAACAAGCACATGAAAAGACGTTCACTATCATTAGCCATTAGGCAAATAAAAATTAAAACCACTATGGGATATCATTACACATCTATTAGAATGGCTAAAATTAAAAATCCTGTCAAAACCAAGGGCCAATAAGGATTCAGTGCATACATTGTCAGTGGGAATGCAAAATTGTAGAGCCACTATAGAAAAGAGTTTGAAAATTTCTTATAAAGTTATCATAAGCTTACCATATGACCTAGCAATCCCATTTCTTACTATATACCTTAGAGAAATGAAAATTTATGTTCAAACAAAAACATAATGGCACCAAAATGGAAAGAATCAAGCATCCTTCAATAGGTGCAGTATATCCAAACAATGGATATAATGAATTTCAAAGGCATTATGATAATAGAAACTAGTCTCAAAAGGTTGCTTATTGTACAATTCCATTTACATGACATTCTCAAAATGAAAAAAACTATAGTGATAGAGAATAGATCAGTGGTTGCCAGGGGTTAGAACTCAGGAAACAGATATCACTATAAAGGGAAGGCACAGGGAGTTTGGGGATCATAGAAATGTTTTGTACCAATGGTGTGCAGGTTAACAAATCTGCACATGTGTTAAAATTTATAGCTGTGTAAAAGAAGTCCATTTTACAGTATTATACCTTAAAAAATAAACACTATTTCTTTCTTGTTTTTGCTTGAGATAAATATAGGAAAATGGATAGCAAGAATAAAAACAATATATTTTTAAAACCTTTTCTACCCAATAAAAAGCTTAGATGCAATAATACACCTAGACTCCAGGGCCAGATTTCTAACCAAAAGGAATCAAAGGCTCTTTGGAGAGGTGGCTAATTACAGAACTGGGGCAGGGAAAGTATCATACAAAGTAAGACTTGCACCTTGTCATACCAGCAAGAAAGCTCTCAAAGACTAATGGGGAAATGTAAGAACAGAGAAGTAGGCTTGAAGAGGCCCCACTGGCCAAATTTGGGGCTGTCTGAAAATAAAAAAGAATAAGAATGGTAGTAGATTATAATTATTGAATAAAAAAGTCCACAACTGTGGTGATAGTTGCACATATCTGTGAACATACTAAAACCTATTGTCACTTTAAATGAATAAACTGTATAGTACATGAAGCTATTAAAAAATAATATCCATGAATCCAAAGGGAAAATAAAAAGGGAGTTGGAGGAATGGTAGAGGAGAAAACCTCTTCATTACCAAAGAATGCCAGCTAATAAATTCAAAGAAAAATGACAGTATTAGGAAAGTCAGCATTTTGTAATCACCAATGTAATAAATGCTTCAGGCAAGAAGCATCCACAGATGTTAAAACTATTGGGTGAAAGATTATTGGGGAACAGGATAATCACATGGCCTCAAAATATTACCCCATAGAGTACTTCTTAATAACAAAGGAGAATTAAAATGTTAAGAGTTCAGAAAACTAGAGAACACCAACTTAATCAAATTATTAAACTGAATTTCACCAAATATGAGACATTATATGCCTCCTAGTAAAATACAACACAAGTGCCCAACATCGCCTATACAGGATTCATGCATATGCACACATACACACACATTTTATTTGAATATAATCATAAGAAAATCAGATAATCCAGATTATGGGACTGTTTATAGAACAACTACCCTGAACTCTACAAAAATGTCAATGCCATGGGAAATAAAGGTTGGTGAAAACTAAACTAAACACAATGTGTAATCCCTTACTAAACCCTTCAGAGAAAAAAAAAAGGTATAAAGCTTTTATTATTGGAACAATAGGAAAATGATAAAAATGACCATATTTTAGATAATATTATTGTGTCGATTTCTTGGGTATGATAATGGTATTGTTATGAGAAGAATGGCTCTATTTATAGGAGACATATGCTCAATATTTAACGATGAAGTGTCAGGATATCAGCTACCAACTTAAAATGTTTCAGGAATATATATATATATATATTTGGGGGGGAGACATATACACATATAGGCATAGATATATAGAAAGTATGGGGGAGAGAGGGAGGGAGAGGGAGGTAGAGAAAAAGCAAATAAAGCAAAATATTAATCACTGAATCTTGGAAAAGAACATATGTTTTAACTTTTCTGTAAACTGTCATTTTTCAAAATAAAAAGTCGGAGAAAGAGAAGGAAAGAAAAAGAGGGTGGGTGTCACTATTCATTTTAAAACCTACTCACACCCCCAACAAGAAAAAGCAAATATATATGTTGTTAGGCAAACAGCTTAAGAGTTCAAAGAATTCAGAGCCCAATTCTGCCCTCTATTAACGATTACTGTTTGTTATCAGTTACACCACTGAATGTCAGTTTTCTCACTGTTATTGTTGGCAGCCGTCCGTCTCGAGAGACGATGGTGTAGCTTCTTAAGAGTCTATCTGCACCGCCGAGAATGGCTGTGCAGTCCGACTCGGGAGTGACACGGTATCTGTCTCCTCCCGTGTTGAATCAACATCTTGTGATGACGCTGAAGCTACAGAGCCTGGGCAGGGTAATATGGAGGGTCTGCTGTTGCCCATGCAGCAGACCCCCCCTCTCTTCGCAGCTGAAGGGTCCAAGGGAAAGACGGAGTCGATACAGCTTGGGTTCAGGTGCGCCGCAGGAGTTGCCGGTGTTGACTACAACGTCAAACCGCCTTAGGGACTCCGGCTCCGGATTTTCTGTCGGGGTTTACTCCCTTAGCCTTTCCCCTGAAGAGGTATGCCGCAAGGCAGCGGAGGTTTTTTGGAGTCAGAGTTTTCCTTCTCTGATGTGCCCTGACTGGAAGATCGAACCAGCGACACTTAGCTCGCAGGCCGACGCTCAATCCACTGAGCCAAACCAGCCAGGGTTCTCACTGTTATTAAATAGGCAAATATCTATTAGTTCATAAAATGATTTACAAGATAGACAAACATTATATATTGGTTGGGAATCATGACTAGATATGTAAAGGGTGCATACTTTCCAAGCACTCAGTTGGCAATGATTCTTTTAGGATTATTATAGATTAAATGAAAAACATGACAAGTACCAGGTCTAGAAAGCGGCAGGTGTTGGATAAATTCAATCTACTCTCTCCTTGAAACACAGAAAATAATGTGGTAAGAACTTACCAACAGGTTACTACTCTTTGTCTGGTGTTTTCACTTAGTCAAAACTTGTCCAAAACTTAATGATTAAAATCAATTAACAATCGTATGAACCAAAAGATATATCATCAGAAAGTGTAACTTCCACAAGATCTTGGTTGCTCAATGTAAGACGTATCATAGTCTTATACTGACAATCTACACTATTAAGAAAATAAACTTCCTCCCAAAGTAATTTTTAACTTGGTCATTATTTCATTTTCCAAACAAAAGTATGAAATAATTCATGGATAAACAACAGGGAAGACTCATAACATGTGGATCAAGGTATGAGAGGTCTTAATTATTAATTAGAAAACTTAAATAAGTTTAAAAGGCTCCTACATACACAAACTTAATCACTTATTTCCCAAATATAATTAGGATACACACTAAACTGATAAAACCAAAATGCTTAAGAACCACAACTTATTAACATAATTCCTTGTTACTTAAAAAAAGAAATCAATGACAAGCATTTGAGGCCAAACAACCATTATGAATGGTTATCATCAAGTATCATTAGTAAGAACCTTTGTAAAGTATATGAGGCACTAGAGAAAGATACTACTACCTGACCAAAAAATGAGGATAAAATAAAGGCCTTCAAAAAAATCAGCTATATACTTATATTTATTATGACTTAAAATGTTTTTCATTAGATGAGGGCAGTACGGCACCAAAGATGTAACTCTGTCAGAGGCAGAGCTGCGGTCAGACCCAGGCAGGGTGGCTGTAAAGCCTCGGTCTGAACCACTATCCTCCAGGACATTCAAGATGCAGCAAATCCAACCCAAGAAGACAATGAGAAGTCCAGACAAGGTGAATGCTCACTCCAGATTAGAACAGGAGAATGGAAGAGTACAGGATTGCCAAGGAAAAAGAAATTCAATACAAAAAAACACATGATTTTGAGATTATTACACTTAAATGTATGAAAAAGGCAAATGATGCACCTCACAAAGGGCAATTAGAAACTCCAGGAAAAGAATATAAGAAAGTTCATTTCCCATATGTCCAGCAAATTAAAATATTGGGTAAGTTTTAGCAACTGATGGAGTGCAAGAAGACAGTCCATTTGATCCTGATATTGGAAAAATCTCCTTCAGGGTGACGCAGGGCCAAGACAAAAGGAAGTGTAACTCTAGCATGCTACTTGGCCTGCTGATCATTCTTGAAGTCCCAAATAATACAAACACTAGGTCACTGGTGTTCAACTTTTAGAATCAATCCAGAAAAGTCATGGAAGAAGTGATTGTGAGTAGAGAACCGGATGAAACTGTCAGCCACAATTGTTACCAATTGTATGTATTACAGTAGTCCCTCTCTATATCGCAGTTCACTTACTGCAGCCTCACTGTATCGCGGGATTTAAAAAAATATTATATTTAATTATTTATCGCGGATTTTTTGCTATATCGCGGGGTTTTGCGGTACTGTATACATATGTTGTTAAAGTTACGTAGGTTTAAGAGTGTAGAATATGTTTAAGAACATAAGTAGTGTTTATAAAATTGTGGAAAACATTAATAAGGGAGTGGGGAAGGTTAATAAGGGACTGGGAATGGTTTATAAGTGTGTGGGAAGGGTTTATAAAGCCTTAAAATATATTTTCACCTATCACAGGGGGGCCTAGAACATAATACCTGTGATAAGTGAGGGAATACTGTACTTTGATAAAATGTTTAAAGAAATCAAGTTTTAAGTTTAAATTATCATTATTTTGGAAGACCTTTTTAAAAATAAATTATTTCATACAATGTCTAAATCTGCCACATTTTTCAGGTTTTTAATTTTTGAAACAATTTATAGACTTTCTTAAAAGCTGCTTATATAGGTAGTTCACATATACTCTACATCCAAGCTTCCCTAATGTTAATAACTCCAATAACTATAGTATGTTTATCAAAACCAGCTATTAGTACTAATGCAATAATAACAGCTAAGATAGACCTCATTTGAATGTCACTAGTTTCCCTCCTAATAACCTTTATCTGTTCCAGGATCCCTCACTGTATTTATTTGTTGTGACTCCTTAGTCTCCTCCTATTTGTTACTAATTTTATCTTTGTTTTTCATGACCTTGGCTATTTGTACACTGTCTCTCAATTTGGGTTTGTCTAATGTTTTCTCATGATCAGATTGAGATTACACACTTTTTGTAAGACAACCAAATAAGTGATATTGTGTCCTCCTCAGTGCATCCCACTGGGGGTATATGATATCAATAGGTCTTATTACTGGTGATATTAACCTTCATCACTTGAATAAGGTTGTGTCTGCCAGTTTTGCCAACTGTAAAATTATTACTTTTCCATTTGTAATTGAAAAATAGGTTGGGGAGATACTTTGAGACTGTGACATTCATTTTTAGTAAGTTAATATGCTTCACAGTTCTTATCTTTCAGAGATGCATAATGAAGTATTTCTGGATTAAATAAGATAATGTTATTCAGGAATCTTGGACTGGAAAACAATACTATGCTTGAATATCCATTTCTTAATTTGAATAACTTCTAAAAGTGTCACACAATCAACTCAAGAGCTTCCAGATTCATGTATACCGAAGTTTCTGCCACCAGCATTTAAAATATAGACCTTGTCCGCCCTCTAGTGTATAATTCTCTAACAATTTTTGCATCAAATCCAGTAACAAAAAGCAGAATATTCTTACAAAGGAAAGAAATATTTTTCTCTCTCATCAATTTCTGCTTCTCCTCCACTAGTTAATAAATTATCTGTTAATTACTTGGTTAGGTTACCCCTGGCTGGTTTGGCTCAGTGGATTGAGCGTCGGCCTGCGAGCTAAGTGTCGCTGGTTCGATCTTCCAGTCAGGGCACATCAGAGAAGGAAAACTCTGACTCCAAAAAACCTCCGCTGCCTTGCGGCATACCTCTTCAGGGGAAAGGCTAAGGGAGTAAACCCCGACAGAAAATCCGGAGCCGGAGTCCCTAAGGCGGTTTGACGTTGTAGTCAACACCAGCAACTCCTGCGGCGCACCTGAAGCCAAGCTGTATTGACTCCGTCTTTCTCTTGGATCCTTCAGCTGCGAAGAGAGGGGGGGTCTGCTGCATGGGCAACAGCAGACCCTCCATATCACCCTGCCCAGGCTCTGTAGCTTCAGCTTCACTGGAGAGGACACTCCAGCGTCATCGCAAGATGTCGATTCAACACGGGAGGAGACAGATACCGTGTCACTCCCGAGTCGGACTGCACAGCCATTCTCGGCGGTGCAGATAGACTCTTAAGAAGCTACACCATCGTCTCTCGAGACGGACGGCTGCCGACGACGACTTGGTTAGGTACAAAAGCCATTTCAATGCCAAAGATTATCAACTTTTTCCCACTTAGTGTGCTATTTCTCAACTCATACGCTGAAGCCCAGGGAAGAAAAGAGGATAAGAAAGCTAAATTCAGTCAAAACATGTTTAAGAACCTCAACAAAGGCTAAATGAAGGAGGATCAATGTTATTGTCTGATTTAGAAGCATCTCATGTTTTGCCAAGTAGATGACTCCAATTTCTATCTTTTTGAATAATACTCTAATGTTCAGAAATTGAGCTCTACTTTCAAGTTAACAAATTTCATCCAAGTCTTACAAACGCACTACCAATTAATTTTCCTATGATTTACTGAAAAATTCTGAGACAAGTGAAGAGTGCATTTACCTGCAAGACATAACAGGAAGCAAAGTGTAATAAGCAACATACAGGCTTGGCCTCTACTTTCCAGTCCTGCCACATACTAACTGCTTACTTTTACAAGCCTCAGCCTACTGATCTATAAAAAAAAGAAAAAAAGTAATATCTTACAATTTTATCTGAATATTAGAAAAATATATGCAAAGCACATAATCAGACTTCAAATGGTAACTATTATCAATATATAATCCCAAGGTGATATTCAACCAGGTAGTAAAACCTCAGGTAAACATTTTCAATAGATCCTTTAAATAATTCCCTTCAACCACAATCCTTGAGTTCCTCATAAAAATCCAGATTTTATCTTCACACTTGGTTTTCTTAATACATATAGTTTCTTTCTTAATACTCCTTATGAGATTGTATATAGTACTAAAAATCTCAAGAGTAATTTTTGACCCACACAGTATTTATTGTACATAATTTGCATATATTTGATTAAGAATATTCATCATGAATAAGTTGTTCACTATTTTCATATGTCATTTCAAAAAGTCTTTTATATATAAAATACTCATAGGAGCAATCCTTAACTAGAAATGACAAAATTAAAATAAGGGCTATTTGTGGAAGGCACAAGAATACCAGGAAATACGAATAAGAAAAGACAAGGAGAAAATTAACCTCACTGGGAGTGCAGAAAGTTTATATGGCAGAAAACCACTAACTTGACAGAGAGTTAAGTGATGAAAACATAATTCTTACCAAATGCATCTTAGCCTGAGCATGTGTTAAGAGATTTGAAATATCTAAGTACTTAAAACCAGTCTGCTTCTGAGAAGCAAGCATGATTAAATCAATGGTTTGGTCATCAAATATTTTCTAAGTGTGCTATATGTTAAGTACTCTTCTAGGTGTTGGATTAACAGTAGAGAACAAAACAAACAGTAGGTACCTCACAGTGTGGTGTGTATTCTAGTAGGGGGAGGTAGCCAGGTAACAAATTTGTAAACAAGACCTGGCTGGTGTGGCTCAGTGGACTGAGCACTGGCCTGTGAACCAAAGGGTCACTGGTTCAATTCCAGTCAGGGTACACGCCTGGGTTGTGGGCCAGGTCCCAGTTGGGGCGGGGGGCGCATGAGGCAACCACACATAGGTGTTTCTCTCCCTCTCTTTCTCCATCTCTTCCCCACCTCTCTAAAAATATATAAAATCTTTTTAAAAAATTTGTAAACAAGAAATGAAGATAATTTCAGATAATGGTGCATGCTAGGGTACCACGTGCGTGATCAGGGTTGGGGTAGGTTTATTTTGGCTGGGGTGGTCACAGGTGGCCCCTTAGAGAAGGGACATATGACTAACATCTGAATAATAAAGCAAATCATGCAAACATTTGGGATAATGTGCACTTACAAGCCACTCTTCTTCATGAACATCTCCATCAAAGCAGATTCTCGAATATTTGTCCTCTGATTAATTTTATTTTAATGTCATGTAAATAACTTCCAGTTGCTAAGAACTTACTTTCCCCAAACTCCTGGCACTAAAGCCCACCTACCTAAAGGTTTAAAGACCAAAGAAAGATATAAATATGGACTATTAATTTTAAATATATGTATTTTCTTCCCCAGGAAAATTTATCTGCATATAAAGTGCAAAATATACAGCTCACCATAGGGATTAAGATCATGGACTCTGGTGTCCTTGATTCTCTCCCTTATACGATATGAGACTTTAGGCAAACCACAACCTTACTAAACCCCAGTTTCTATAAAGCAGGGATCATGTTTTGGGTTATTGTGAGGATTTTATGAAATAATGCATGCAAAGAACTTAGCACAATGACTGGAACACTGTAAGTACTTAGTAAGCATTAGCTATTATTTCAATTGTGATTTACCTATTTTTCAAGGAAAGTGTCTACATATGACTATATCAACACATGTATTCTGAAATCTTAATTTTAAAATCAAAATTGCATAAAAAGTAAGAAACTTTGGATTAAATTCATGTTTTCAGAATAACTTCAGAGAACAACAGGGTACTAAACATGCAGCTGAAGCGAGTGGTGCGAGAAAGTGCAAGGGATGGAACTTGAGCTATGACCTGAAGAGACAGAGACAGCACAGACCCTGTAGGGTGACTCAGTACAGTAGTCCCAACTGTAGTCTTTGCCTGCCTTCACCCACAACACTGAAAAACTACATATATACTCAACTTCCAATCCCCATTCAACTCAGGGAGTCCCTAAGACACCTAGTCCAAAAAAAGCTTTTGTTTTCGAGCAAAGATAGTACTTCCTCCTGCTTTTCCCACTTCTTCATGCATGGAAAGGGGCCACAATGCCTAAAAGTGAGGCAGCCATTGTGTGTCCATGAGCAAGTTAGCCAGAATACTAAAATGAGTCAAGCAAAATAAGAGGCTATTTCATGTGGGATGAAAAACACAAAGGAATACCACCGACAGAGCTATTTCAACATTATGGTCTATGATGCTAAAATTTAAAATGAAGAATCAACTTCCACCTTCACCCAGCAGCTTTCTTAGCTGTTTACAGTTTAGAGTCACATTTTAGTGCATTTACACCTCAGGAAAATCTGCACACAGGAACTAGCATGCCTTCAGGATGACATGGCCAACATGCAGCAACGGAAATATGCAGCCTTTTCAAACTGCACAGTGCAAATCAAATCCATCCAAAGAATGAGAAAATTGAGTAGCAGCTGGTTTCATGTAAACAAAACATGAGAAAATATGCACAAAAGGACTAAAGTATAATTCTTCTGCATTAAGTTAATTTTACCAAATTGTTCTTTCTAAAAGTGTTTGTTTATTTAAAAGATGAAGAAAAACTGTAGGCTAAGATCCATATTTGAGAAGCAATAATTTTTGGTTCTTGAATTAAAGAATGAACTAAATGAAATATCATTCATTCTTCATAGAACATCTCTACAGTAAAGTTACAACGTAAATGCAATTAAGTGACTCATTTTATAAACCTTTGTGATTAAAGACGATATTTTATTTTCCTTTAATATTCCTATTAAGAATGTCTCATTACACACTGAATGAAACCCAGAACAATAAAGGAGTGGACAAATCCCAAGAGCAAATGGATTTTCTGTTTCCCATGAAGCTAACAGTATGGAATTTTAACAGATGTTCTATTTGGTCATAGTTAATAAAATGAATTATGTAGGATTAAAATAGGGTTCAATATGTTTGCATTGGATTTTAACTGAAAAACAATTTCACATTAAAAGTTTGGAAAGATTTATAATCACTTTCCTTTTTCAGTGGAATTACTAAGATGTGGAATATAAGTGAATTAATTACAGCACTTACTACTCTTGTAATAAAACCAGGCTTATAAAAACTGTTTTTTTAAGGTTTAAGAAAACTGAATCTTAGAAAATTATATACTCTTTGGTATTTCATCACCTAACTAATGCAAAGATCTTATAATGTAGCATATCCAAAGACTGACCCACCAACCTGCATAATTTCAACTCCCCTTAGAAATCCCTCAGCATTCTGAAATGGTCATGGTGTCTAGAAGCATCTGAACCAAAAAAATAATCAATTGTAAAGAAATAAAAAAAAAAAAGAAACAAATATTTACTAAGTGCTGATTTTGTGAAAGGCGTTATGCTGGTGTCTGTGCATGTTACCAGGAGGTAAAACTCCAGCTGCTGTTTTCGAGAGGAACTTACATGCTATTTGAGAAGACAAGGCAGAAATATATATAGCCAGAAAGAACTGAAAAGTAAAGACAAGCCAAAAACATGGGAAGAGGTAAATCAAAGAAAATTTCATACACAGACAGATGCACAGCACTCTGATAGAAGAAAAAAATCTTATACTTTTTTGTTTTGCCTTTTTACTATCATGGATGCAGGAAGTAGTACAACAGGCTTAAGGACATTAAATAAGCAATAGAAGTTCTAGCTACAGTTGCTTCAAAACATTTTTCAACAGAAAACATTCAAGTGTTGCACTCTCAGTTAGAAAGCCTTTCTCTAAATGGGTAATATTATGTGGGAAATAAATTCCAGTAAAATTATCAATCTGACCCAAATGAAGATAATCATAAAAATTTTCCAACCCATTTGCTTAGTAATTTTGATCTGCTCAATCATCAACGCTAATTTCAGTTAAGAAGCTTTAGAAATAATAACAGTTAGCTGGCCTCTAGTTCGAACACAACTATTTTTACCAATCATCATGAAACAAATTCACATGTTTAAATGCAGAGAGATCAAGGTTGCATCCCTATTCAAGAAATTAAGGACCTAGAGGCAGTTTCCTTTATTTCTGAGCCTCCTCCAGACCACATTGCTGTCATAACTCCTTCCTGAGCCTGCTGTGAGACTTCAACAAGAAAAGTCTATGCAAAGTTCCTAGCACAGATGGGCAAACTTGGGCTCAGAGAAATTTAGTTACTTGCCAAGAGCAGAATTGCATTTCACACTTAGGTGTCATTTCCTATCAAAAACTCTTTCAATTACCAAGAATACTAATAATCACAGTTAACATTCCTTGAATAGCTATTATGTGACAGGCTCTGTAGAAAGCACTTCTTCATATGGATGTCCTCATTTTATTTTAACAATAACTCTAGCACAATTTAAATAATCAGTTTACAGTAAAGGAATAAAATAGTTCCCAGATATATGTTAACATGACCAGTCCTACTTAAAATTAAAATTACAGTGAGATCATTTTCACCTCTTAGGTTGCTAGTACCCTTAGGGAGACAGAAGAAAACAGAGCTCCCACATTGTTGGCCAAAGTGTCAACTAGGACTTCCATGGAGAGCAATTTGGTGATAAGTATCAAAATTACAAATGCCCATAAACCTTTCAGCAAGCAATTCCACTTTTTGGCGTATAACCTACAAACAACCTCAACCATGACACGGGAACAATATCATTCATTTTAGCATGTTTTCAATATCCACCAATGAGAAACGGGTTAAATAAACAATGGCTCATTTGTGCAATGGAATATTATGCAATCATAAAAAAGAGAAGGTGCTCTTTATGAAGTGATGTAAACTTATCTTCAAAATAGTTTGGCTAAGAAAACAAACAAGATGCTGACCACCTAGGATAGAGTGGCTCTGGAAAAATACAAAAGATTCATACAGGGTGGAGCAAAGGTAGGTTAACAGTTGTGAATATGTGAACAGTTTATTCTTACATTTATTTATTATTATATTATTTTCCATATGAACAACTGTAAACCTGTCTTTACCCCACCCTGTATAACATGAAGAGTTTGGGAAAAAGGAACTTGTGCAAACAACAGAACTGGAAAAGAGACATGGAAGGACAATCCTTTAGGCTTGACTCCAAAAAGTTCCTGTTTCCAGCACTAGATTAGGGGAATTAGCACTGCCTGAAGCACACATTAAACATAACTAATTTGGGGAGACTTCTGGTGCAGATGGAGGCGTAGGTGAACACAGCTCACCTCCTCGCACAACCACATCAAAATTACACCTAAACCATAAAACAACCATCACTCACAACCATCAGAAACTGAGTTGAATGAAAGTCTGACAACTATGGAACTAAAGAAATCACATCTGTCCAGGCTGGTAGGAGAATGGGAGATGCAGAGACTCAGAACAGGCTGGTCCCACACCCATGTGTATGGGTAATAATTCAGGAGGGATAGCTCTGAAGCGAGTGGTCCCAGCCCCACACCAGGTAATAAATACATATCTATCAAAAGTTGAATCTTAAAAACAAACTAAGCAAATGAGAAGAACAGAGACAGAATCACAGATATGTTGAGAGTTTTGATGGCTGCCAGATGGCAGGCAGGTTTAGGGAAATGGGTGAAGAGGTGACAGAATTAAGAAGTACAAATTGGTAGTCACAGAATGTCCATTGGAATGTAAAGTACAGTATAAAAAATGGAGTAGCCAAAGAACTTATATGTATGACCCATGGACATAAACAAAGGGGTGAGGATTGCCTAAGGAAGTCAGGGGTACTGGGTGGAGGGAACAAAGGGGGAAAAATCAGGACAACTGTAATAGCATAATAAAAAAAACAGCATAACTAACTTTGGGAAGCTTCCATATCTACTTGCAAGTTAACTTTTCAATCGGTGTTAATTTTTGCACCTAAAGAGACCAACTGAAGGCCTCAATTGAACTTACAGAACTTATTTGGGCGTGCTTGATTTTGAATGCATGTGTTTGATTGCATCTGTAATAGAATTTGGAGGGAGACTCACTTTCACTGAAGCATGGTAAGAAAATTAGGGAATAGGGGGAGATAAGCCTCATCTATCTCAAATCTTTTTAGTAGCCAAACTTGTCCGCTAAAAAGAAGCCAGGAGTTATTCATCACCAAAATGGCAACATCCTGCCACGAAAGAGCTACAACTGACATGTCATAGTCAGATTTGTGCAGACGAGTCAAACACTAGTCATTTATCTTACAAACTCCAGGGGACATATGTTAGGCTCTTCCAAGGGATCTTCCCATGTGCTCCACTATAGTCTTCTGGCAAACATCCAGCTGGAGTGAGATGTTCAACCTCTCCTCCTAGCAAATACCCTACTTGGTCGAGTGCTTTCCTGAAGCGCCCTTGCTAGCTTCCAGGTAGAGGGAAATCACTCTTGCCTCTTCTATAGGTGTGAAAACCCCAATTCTGCTTAGATAAGAAAGGTACATGTGTTCTTTCACAGCCTGTGACTTTGCTCATGTTGTGACATCTGCCTGTCTCCTTGACTACTTCTAATTGCCACTCCTTCAAGAATTAAGTCAAATGTAATTTTTATTAATGCAACAAATACTAATTGAGTGCCACTCAAGTGCTGCTTCTTCTAGAACTCCAGCTGCATCTTGTTATATCCACGTCATTAGAGCACTATTGCACTGCACTGTAATGTATCCACGACCCTAATTATTTCCTTCTATGTGGTGCCCAACACACAGCAGACATTTTTTAAATAATTGTTGAATAGAAATTGTGGATAAAACACATTCACTGAGCTTAAATTAGTCCTACTTCTTTTGAAACAGCTTGCCTTTCTCTGAATCCAACATCCTGAGGCTGTTCACACCCAACCTTCTGAGGCTGTTCTCCATACAACTCTCAGGCTCATGGACCCTCTCAAATCAGCCTGGCTTCGAAAGCAGCTGTGACTCTGCTCCCCACTTTCCTCTTACTGCAATGACACCACTGCACCACGACGCTTGGCCAAGGTCATAAGGTAAACAAATACTGAAAGGGTGAGGTAAATGGCATAATCTGTTGACCTTGCTTAGACTCAGTCTAAAATATACAGTAACTAAAATAATTTAGGAAAACATAAGGGATAAGCCTGCAATCTCCGCAAACATCAAATGTAGTTAAAAAAAAAAAAAAAAAACAGGTGACAGCATTCACGAAATCTAAAGAACACAGGATCTATTTTAAAATGCATGGATTCAAATTTCAATCTCATTCTAACGGGCTACCACTAGGGAGATAAAACTATTTTAAAGTAAAAATTCTACACAGAATAAATGTAAGTTTCCTGCTGATTCTCATTAAGGTTTCAATGTATTTTCTCATTGAAACAATCAAACACACTCTTGGCAAAAAAAAAAAGAAAAAGAAAAAGAAAAATGTGATATTGGTGTCAGAATAATGTGAGAATTGAAACTATTTACAATGTAAAAATTTTGTTTAAAGCATAAATATCACTTCTTATTTTCCTCATTTTAAAAAGAAGCTACGTTTCATTCAGCAATAATTCTTCTCTCATTCCATCAGAGAATCTGTACAAAAGCAATACTTCAACTAAAATCAGTTCTGAAAGCACTTCTATGAATACGCATAATGCAAAGACCCCAAATAAATTTCCAACAAAGTACTGGCCTTTTGAGTAAACAAAATCATCTCACCAGGGTCACATTATTTCCAAAAATTACAGCCTAGAAATTAATTACTAGTGTGATATATGTCAAAACAAATTTTTAAAAGAATAGAATGCAGTTGTAACCATGTGTTTTATCTATTTGTTTTAATGCAAAACCAGTATTCTTTGGCATATAAATATATTCATTTATTCAGTATCTCTCAGAAAAATAAAAATGGTTCATTGGCCTCCCTGTCTTTTCCCTGCACCCAGGTGAAATCTGAGTAACTAACACATGTTTAGTAAGTCAGAATATAAGTGCAAAATGAAGATAGAGTGCAGGTGATATTTTTGAAAGGCAGAAGTCATCTTCCCACCAATGACTTATTTTGAAACAGTTTACCTTTGAAAGCAGTTTTTCAAAGAAATATCACCTACACCATACTATGCAGAAGGTCATTACCTTGCGCAAATCAAAACTTTACAAAAAAGTATTAAGCAGATTAATCTAATGCAGCGATTTTCAACTAGTGTGCTGCAAGAATTTTTAAAACATGCAATACCTGACTATTAGTCAGAGGCATTGAACTCTTTTCCCTTAGACTGTCAAAATAAAAAAAACAACAACAGCCAACACAACAATAGCCATCAGGTGTGAATAAATCAAAATTATACCTATTTTTTGTCAGACCAGCAAAAAGTTTATTTTTCGGTCTGCTGCAGAATTTTATTAATGAGTTTCTGTGTGCCATGAGATGAAAAAGGTTGAAAATCGCTGATCTATAGTATTAAAAAAGAAACTACTTGGGAATAAAGTTAAGGATAGCAAAGAATTTCAATATTCTGTTGATGATGACTATTTATTTAAATTAAAAACATTTTCAAGGGTGAAAATATTTTAGCATCCAAAAAACACCAAATAGAAAACAATGATACATGTACACAGGTGCTCTTCTGAGTTTTCTCTAGTAGATTATGTGCCAGTCCTTTTCATGGTGTATACTTTGAATACTTTACAATTTTATTTGTCAATTATATCTCAATAAAACTGGGGGAAAAGCCTAGGATTTAAACTCACTAAAAAAGAAAAAGAAAATTATGTCCAAATCAAAGACTTGATATCACACATAAGTTTCAAAACAGCTCCTTCTATGTGAGGCAAAAATTAAATAAAACATGCTTCTTACAGTAATATACTGAAGTCACTCTGCTTTCTCAAGGAAGAAGCTGGGGAATGAGGGAGGTAGGAGGAGAAATTGACCACATTGAATCACGGGATTTGTAGCTGGAAGGCACAGGAGGTAAAAGGGCTTGTAGGCCAGGACTCCAGGCCAGGCTGACTTCCCAGCTCATCAGACTATTATTAGGAAAACAAGAGCTAACTGCATCTTACAGATTTTTTGAGACACTTGTCTCTTAGAGTACTTCCTTCATGACCAATTTTTCCCAAATTCTGTTTATTAGAGTAATTAACTTAATATCTATACCCTTCATAGTTATTTCCCAATATTTCAGCTACAACAACAAACACTTATCACTCTAGATAGAATTACAATAAAGCTATAGAATGGGCTATTCTGACCACTGGGACTGTTCATTCAGTGAACCCATTCACTTCACCCATTTATCAGATGTAAGAACCAAGACAAGACTAAAGAGTGTTTTAAAAAGTGAACAAAATATATTGTTTTTTTGTACTTCAGTACTGGAAATTAAGTTCATTACCTCTCTCAAAACTGTGCTTGTGTAGCCTCGATACAGTCCTTGGATGCCCTGAAACAAAAGAATAGCAGAGGTTCCAGAATGACATTCAATAAAGTACATGAATTGTTCTTAAAGTTTGAATTTTAAAACGTCACCATGGCTACAGTTCTGTCAGAAGTTAACGGTTCTAACTGGCATAAGGTTAGGTAAAGCATAATGAAAAATGAAAACATCTTGAATAATAAAACTGACAACATGTTAATTTAGCTTTAGTTGCTTTCTATATTTCTTCTATTGAAAATAATACTTGAGATGCTTTAAATAAATATATTTCCAAAAGCAAATGCTCACAGAATGTTGATTATCTTTTCATATGAAAACAGAATTATATTTCATAGTTTCAATCAGAAGACATCATAAGTTCATTAATAACCTCTCAACAGTGATAAATACCTCTGGGCAAGCCTTGGCTTATCTATTTCACCATCCACATGATTCAACAGGGACCCTTTACTGGGTTGATCTCATTCATACAATTAAAGACTCAGTAGCTCCTCAATGAGGTGATACAAGGACCATTAAGAATAACTTTTTCTATGATGTTTCCCTCCCTTTCTCCTTTCCTCTCTCTCTAAAAATTAAATAAACAAATAAATGCTTTAAAAAATAAAATAACTTTCTAAAACCCAGACTCATTGAAATTTCCATGTCATTGGCTTTTGTAAAAATAAATTTTTTTAATTGTTTAAAGGTTTCTATAAAAACTATGAAGAAAAGGAGCTCAATGACTCTAGTTACATGGCCAGCAGGAATGATTTCTGACCCACAGCTTCACACTAACCAGTAAAAGAGGAATTACACTTTGAAATAAACATTATGATGTTAGTGACTAATACCAGTTTATTAGTAGACTTCTCTTCCATGGGCCCTCAAATTCTATAGTAATGTTTTATTAGCTCTTCATCCACTTTACACATTTACTACATATTCCACATCAGATTCCAAAAGAACTATGGGATGGTTACAATGTAGGATACACACACAAAGTCATGGCACTCAATATGTGTTTGTTTAGAAATTTTAAAAAGAAATAAAAATGAAAATAAAATTTAATAAAGGAAAGACAATGATAATCTTAGCATAAAAAGTTAGTATAATAGGACAAATTTAGCTTTAAGATCTCTTCTAGGACTCCTGATATGAGACTCGGTATTCATATTAGCTGCTATAAAATCTTCCTTAATAAAGAAAAAAGAACTTAAAAACACATCTCACCTCTTGACATAAAATGTTATTGAAAATCTGAAATGTTCTCGAAGAAGCAGAAATCTGTGCCCTCTGCTTAATTACTTCAGAAGGAACTCGAATCAGGCAGGCAACCTAAAACATATAAATGTAAGTACATCCTAAAAAAAAAATGTTACTGCTATGAAAATTGAACTTTTTCATAAGCAAAAAATATATTATAAGAAAGTATAATGTACAGGGCTTAGTGCAAAATGTCAAAGGGTTTGTTTTTGGTTTTTGCTTTTTTTTTTTTAATGTAAAACACCTAGAACCCTTAATGGACATGCATTGTTTTATCCGCCCCAAAACTTTCCCTTCCTTGTTCTGTACATACCCTCCCACCACCCACCACACTGTTCCAAGCCCATCTGTCTATAAGCAAGAAGCACCTATTGAACAGCATCTGATGTTCACATGACAGTCACTTCAAACATGTCTGACAAAAGAATGAACCAATGAACAGTGCCTTTGCTTTACTAGCAGAAATGAACACGTTGGTAGAGGCAAGACTGCTCATCAGCTGGTTACCCTTAACCTTCCACCTCATCCCCCACAGCCTCAACCAGGTCCCAGCCCCAGCACACCAGATCTCCCTGTGATACAATGCCAGGCACTCTAAAACCCTGCTCCAGCACTCAGTGTGACATAGGTCTTGGTTGGTCCATACTCACACATGACCAATTTTAACATTAATCTTCATGATTTGCCAGGGAGAGGTATAGGCCACCCTTTACTCACAACCTGTCACACAACCAGGCCCAAGACCAGAAGAACAAACTTCCTTCTTTTGTTTCTTCAATGCCCCCAGCGGTATTTACTTGCATGACATGGACACCCTGTTAGGACAGCTGGGAATATACAGATCTAGCAAAGGGTTAGGGGAACTGCCACCCAAACCAAATCACCATTCTGCTGGCAAGTTAGAAAGGGAAGGCAAGTTACCAGTGTCTGTCAAACTTCCCCCAAAGATCTTTATTCCATAGTTATTCAAGACCAATTTCAACTGCAAGCAACCAAGAACTGTACTTGATATTCATGGGAGACAAGTATCAAATGGAGATTTGCAGAGCAAGTGTCAAGAGTCGCAAGCAATGTACAAATAAGAGTTAACAGCATTCATCAAAATTGCTTCAATGGAGGGCTGGGCAGGAGGCCCACAAAGAGAATTCATAAGAAATTTAAAGACAGAGATGGGCAAATGTAGACTACTATTCCAGGAAGTGGGTTAAGACATTAGCAGGTTGTTTCATAGTTGAAGGCAGTTCTTTGTTGTGTTTTATTGAAGATGGTTAATATCTGCATATAAGATGGGAAAAGTGATAACAGCAAAGCAAAAGTTAACAATCTAGAGAAGAGACGGGAAAATATATGATGACCCCAGAGTCTATAAGAAAAGGCAGAGTTAGGGGTCCCTGGCACATGCCTACACTGCTGTGATGATCCCTCTGCCCAGGCTGGCCCTCAGCCAAGGGTGCCACTTCCTGCATCAAAATGGGACCTTTCCTCCAGGGTTCAGCCCCAGCAGGAGATGAGCAGTGGTCTGGTTGAGTGCATAATCAGACCTAGACTCTAGCCCCAGCTCTGAAAGTGAGCTCCCAAACATTCCCTTTGCCTTCCTAGGTCCAATTTTTCCTACTTGATTTGATCCAGGAATCTTTACAGTATTCTTTTAAGTACTGACTTCTATAATTCTTCATTTTCCCCAATCATGCCTTTTCTTTTTAAATTCAAAAGCTTTTCTTTATTCTCCAAAGAATTTCCTCCTCATTCTTATTTCCCAAAATAAACTACCTTACCTCACATTTTTTACTTATTAACTCATAACAGACAGTTTTTCAAATATATTCTCTCTTCTACTAAACCATAAACATTATGAGGGCAAGAAGAAAACAGGCATCAACCTTACTAAACCACTGGGAAGGGAGGCATTACTGTATTTTCCCCCAGCTTTATTTATGTATAACTGACAAAATCATATGCACTATTTTTGTATTATTTTATGTAAAAAGCAAATGAAACTGTCCAAGAGGAAAAATAACACCAAAAATCAATCATTTCCACAGAAATGACCTTACCAATACTCCAGAATTTTTTAAATATACATTTTTTTCTTGGTGTTGAGTAGCATGCGTGTGTGTGTGTGTGTGTGTACAGTTACAGTTATAATTATAGTTATATAAAGACTAGTAAAAATAGACTGGGAGTACAAGTAATGCTTCTCCTTTTCTGCCTACCTGCATTTTCTAAATTTTCTACAACGAATATGTATTATTACTTCTGAAGTTTTTTCAACACAATTGCTATGGACCAAAGAGTCTAAGTGAATAAGGAAATAAAATGAAAGGGCTACTTTAAAATACGCTCTTCTACGCAATCCTACTTATTATTCTTGACAAAACATTTATTTTTAATTCAACGACAATAACACACAAAAATAGATTAAACAGCTAACCAAACTGAGAATAAATTGTTACTTTCGATATGAGTAAACTTTTAAATTCGTCCTTATAAAACTAGGATAGAAAACAAAATCCTGCGAAACTTACATGAACCTAACAGGACAGCTTCCAGCATCTAAAACTCATTAAAGAAATAAAAATAAATAAATAAAAAAGAAAAGGGTATGCTTACTCCTTAAATTTTTGAATTCAAAGGTTGAGACTGAAAATGACCCCAATATGTCAAGGAAATAGGAATTGTCTGCTTTTGTGGGTCAGTACAAATACTTATGGAACTTCATACTTCATAACCTTCCATGTTCTTACATTATTGTTTTTATTTCTTAAAAATACAGAAACAGGGGAAACTTTGAAAAGGTTCTCAGATGAAAAGCAATCTAACAGAAGGGGTACAAAGCACCCCACATGGCTTCCTGACTTCCGCGGCATGAGAGGCCATAAAGCAATGCCTCTATTTTCTCCAGTAACTCCGCTGCCTTCCATTTGGTTTTCTATTAACTCTGATCTTTCTTAGATTTGAATTTGAATTACAACAGAGTATTTCACTGCACAAGAACAAAAACACATTACAATATTATGGTTCTATGAAAGGAAATAAAGGTAATGTCATCTGTGGGTCTCTTGGTCAACCCATTCTTTACAGCATTCTTTCTTTATAAATCTGGGGTTTGGTGTGAATCCATCACACAGGAATGGTGGCATTTTCATTAAAGCCAAGAATGCTTTCTTTACATGCTAAGGTTCTATCAAAGGACAAGAAAACTAAGGTTTTCCATAAAGAAAGTAAATGTGTTCCCATCTTTTATCAATACTGAAATGCAAAACTCATTAGATTTAAGCATACCAAAAATTTAATGAGCTTTAGGTTAAAAATTGTTTATAATAATGAAGCTGCTACCAACATTTTTCTTTCTTTAACACAGCAAAAACTTTTCCAACATGACTACTTATTTTTGCAATGGAGAGCTGAATATCTCCATTAGTATATATTAAACACCAAAGTGCAAAATTACAAGTCATAACACTAAGTGTTTGAAAGGGAAAAGTTACAGCACACCACAGTCTCACGTTAGATAAATGAATGAAGGCAGAGAGAGAGAAAGGAATGAGGAAGAGACAAATGCTACTGAAATCCCGTTCTTTCACGGCCACAACTAAATTCCACACTTCCCACATTTGCCTGCATGGACAGCCTTACTTCCAGCATTTAATATGTAAATCAATCTGAGATTGTAGAAGTTAGTGAAAGTCAGAGCACTTACTTGGCTTAGGGAGCAAGTATGAAACCCAAATCTTTGATGATCATCTCCAGAATTATTTTTAATAAAAGGTGTAGCATATTTACACACACCTAATGAATTTTATATAGATTCAAGGTTTAATATCAGCCAATCTTAATGTCTAAACAGGTAAATCTATAATAAAATCAATAGAAACTTAAGTTGAATAGTGCCAATCAAAGTAAAAGCAAAGAAACTTCTTTAGACTTTGCAGAGTAAACTCAATGTGGCAAAGTAATCAAAGACAGAGAAAGAGCTGAAGATGTTTGAAATGCAGTTTACTTACTTGTATTTTATTTCTCATTCTTTGTGTAATTCCCAAAATATTTTCTAGAAAGCAAGTTCCCAAATAAAGAATACCTAAAACATCTTTCTACACCATTAAAAAATCAAAACCCTATAATTTATTTGTGTGTCAATTCTGCCATCTTCTGGTTAAAAATGGAATCACAGCTGTTGATAAAATTACAAACAGCAATTTATCCTAACGTACCCTCCTTAGGGTTTAAATTTTATCCACTGATACCGGGATATAAGTTCATCACACCTTTCTTCCTTATAAGACTCGATCTATGTATACAAACAGCCGGTAGGAATAATAAAAATTAACTTTGTAGGTATTAGTCTGACAAGACTAAGACCTTAATAATCAAAACAGAAAGCTATTTTCTCAACAAAAATAATTACATTGTATATTAGGTTCTGTGTCTAAAAGTTCACATAATTTTACACACCCCAATAGGTAAGCCTCAAATGGTTTTTTTACTTTTGTACCTTTCCTTAATAGAAATGAGCCATGAATTTGACCCCAACAACAAGGGAAGTAAAAGTAAAAGAATGAAACTATACCAAATTAAAAAGCTTCTGCACAGCAATAGAAACTATCAACAGCCCTGACTGGCGTGTCTCAGTGATTTGGATATCCTCCCACAAACCAAAAGGTCACCAGTTCGATTCCCAGTCAGGGCACATGCCTGGGTTGCAGGCTGGGTCCCCAGCTGGGGGCATGCAAGAAGCAACCTACCAATATTTCTCTCACACATTGATGTTTCTCTCCCTCCCTTCTCTCCTAAAATTAAATAAAACTCCTTAAAAAAAGTAATAAACCAACAAAAAGGCAACCAACTGAATGGGAGATGATATTTGCAAATGATACCTTCGATAAAGGGCTAATATCAAAAATATATAAAGAATTCATACAACTCAACAACAAAAATCCAATTAAGAAATGGGGACTTCTGGCCAAGATGGAGACATAGACAGACACGCTGCATCTCCCTCAACAACTAAGAAGGAATACAATTACCTCAAAACTAGAAACAACCAGAAGTTCCAGAAAATCAAACTGCATGGAAGTCCAGCAAACAAAGATATAAGAAGAAATACTCATCCAGACAGGCAGGAGGGGCGGAGCAGGGGTGGAGAGGACGTGGTGTGGTGGCAGCAGCAGCAGTGGCTGACAGAAAGCACAGTTACATGTTTTAAAAAGTCAGGAGTGACACCTGGAGAGCATTCCCAGCTCCTCACCAAACCTCAAAGCCCACGGTCCCAGCACCAGGGAAAATCAAGCCTCATTGCTTCTGACTATGCAGACCAGTGGGGGTTGGAGTGATGGCAGAAACTGTTGGTCTCAGCAGAGTCCGCTTGTTTAAAGGGCCCCACAGTCCTAGAACATCCGCAGACCCACCCACTCTGGGAATGACGGCCAGGGAAGCAGCTAGAGGGGAGCCAGTCCAGTGCGGAAGTGGGAGAGGTGCCTGGAAAAGGGGTGAGTGCTAGGCAGGCAGCGGCATAGTTACCTCTCGGACCCCTCCCCCACATACAGCGCCACAGTGTGGTGAAACAGGTCGCCCTGTACTGACAAATCCCTAAGGCTCTGCCCCTTACAACGTAACAGGAGCGACAGCTCTAACTGGGACGTGGAAGCAAACAAACACAGGAGCCTGTCAGAATGAGGAGGGAGAGAAGTATGGCCCAAAAAGGGGAACGGATCAAGGTTCCAGTGAGAGAACTAAGTGACAAGGAGATAGCCAACCTAACAGATGAGGAGATAGACAACCTAACAAGACATAGAATTCAAAACACTGGTGATAAAGATGTTCACAGGCTTGACAGATATGCTTGAGTACGGCAAACGCATAAGAGAAGAAGCGAAGGCTATGCTAAGTGAAACAAAGGAAAATTCACACAAAACCAATGGTGAAGGGAAGAAAACGGAGATTCAAATCAATGATTTGGAACATAAGGAAGAAAAAAAGTCAACCAGTGCAGAATGAGGAAGCAAGAATTGAAAAAAATTCCCAAATTTTGCGAAGGAGATGAACATACAGGTCTGGGAAGCATGGAGGGTCCCAGGCAAGCTGGACCCAGAGGGGACCACAGCAGGACACATTGTGACTAAGATGCCAAAGATGAAAGATAAAGAGAGAGTCCTGGGGGCAGCAAGAAAGAGGTGTAGAGTTTCCTACTGGGAGGTGCTTATAGGACTATCAGCTGAATTCTCAAAGGGCACTTTTCAGGCAGGAAGTAACTGGCAAGCAGTATTCAATGTGATGAAAGGCAACCTGCAACCAGGATTACTCTATCCAGCAAAGCTATCATTTGGAATGGAAGGGCAGATGAAGTGCTTCCCAGACAAGGTGAAGCTAAAGGAGTTCATCATCACTAAGCCATTATTATATGAAATGTCTAAGGGACTTACTTAATAAAAAGAAGATCAAAACTATGAACACTAAAATGACAACAAACTCACAAGTATCAACAACTGAATCTAAAAAATAAAAACAAAATCCACTAAGCAAACCAGAAGAGGAACAGAATCATGGGTATGGGGATCATTTGGAGGGTTATCAGCTGAGAGTGGGGAGGGGGAGAAATGGGGAAATGGTGCAGGGACTAAGAAGCATAACTGATTGGTACAAAATAGATAGGTGGATGTTAAGAATAATATAGGAAAGGGTGAGATCAAAGAACTTCTATGCACGACCCATGGACATGAACTAAGGGGGGTGGGATTGCTGGAGGGAAGGGGGGTACTGGGCAGAAGGGAGCAAAGGGGAAAAATCTGGAACTACTATAACAACATAATCAATAAAATATACTTTAAAAAAAAATAGGCAGAAGACCTGGACACTTTCCCAAGAAGACATACAGATGGCCAAAAGATATATGAAAAGATGCTCAATCTCACTAGAAATAAGGAAAATACAGATCAAAACCACAATGTAATACTACCTCACAACTGTTAGAATGGCTATCATCAAAAGGAGAAGTAATAACTATTAGACTGTGGAGAAAACGGAACCTTCGTACATTGCTGTGGGAATGTAAACTGGTACAGCCTCTATGGAAAAGTATGTAGGTGCCTCAAAAAATTAAGAATAGAACTACCAGATGTCCCAGCAACGACTCTTCTGGGCATCTAACCAGAAAAATTGTAAACACTTATTCATAAAGATACATGTAGCCCTACATTCTCAGCAGAATTTTTCAAGATAACCAAGACATGGAAACAATCTCAGTGTCCTTTGATGGATGACTGGATAAAGATGTAGAACATATATACAATGGAATACTACTTGGCCATAAAAATGAGGAAATACTGCTATTTGCAACAACATGCTGGATCTTGGAATATGATGCTAAGTGAAGTCAGTCAGACAGAAAAAGTTAAGAACCATTTGATTTCACTCATATGTGGGATATAAAACAGAAAGCAACAAATAAAACAAAATAAGCAAACTCATAGACAACAGTATGGTGGTTACCAGAGGGGGAGAGAGTAATGGGAATCAACTATATGGTGACAGAAGGAGACTAGACTGGGGGTGAGCATAAAATAGAATACGGGGTCTGTCCAGAAAAAGTCCAACCATTGTTAATACGGGAACAATCTGTGCAACATTGATGTAACTTGGCAGCCAAGGAGAGTGGACTGGGATGCACATGTGTAAACAATGACGACTTCACTGTACTAGTCAGTGGTGGTGGTAGACACCGCTGAGTTAGCATGTGTACTGTGTGGCTGTGGCATGCTAAATGACTTAGTAGAGCAATGAATCTGTGTGCAATCTTACGTTAAGCTTGAACATTCCTCCACAGAAACTATTCAGATGATTCAGAAGGCTGCAGCTATGGGCAACTGGTGATTGGGAGCTCCATTACAACAACATGCCTGCTCATGCATCACATCTCATGCAGTTTTTTGGCAAAACATCAAATCACCCAGGTGACTCAGCCCTGCTACAGTCCAGATTTGGTGCCCTGTGACTTCTGGTTTTTGCTAAAATTGAAATCACCTTTGAAAGGGAAGAAATTTGAAATCATTGATAAGATTCAAGAAAATACGATGAAGCAGCTGATAGCAACTGGGAGAACTATGTGAGGTCCCAAGGTGCTGGCTTTACAGGGAACTGAGGCATCATTGTCTTGTGTACAATATTTCTTGTATCTTGTATCTTCTTCAATAAATGTCTCTTTTTTATAGCATATGGCTGGATACTTTCTGGACAAACCTCATATACAGATAATGTATTGTAGACTTGTACATCTGAAACTTATATACTGCTACTTAAACTTAATTATAGAAATTTTAAAGTGAAAAAAACCCAATCCTCCCCAATTTTCTCCTGGGACCCAAGAAAGGCTGACCTCCCTTTGTCTCTCTAGACTTGTCTATGGTTCACCATCGTTTGAGTTTCCCAAATAGCAATTCCTCTGCTCTTCCCAAATAAACTCTTTTGCTGCTTGATAACCTTCATCGTTTAATTTTAAGGTTGACAATATGCAATCACAAATCAAAGCAAATTTGTAACAGTGGCATTCAATTAGTTATGCTACCAAAATCCCCAATCTTAAAAGACAAAGGTTTGTCGCTGACAAAGCGTAGACTGCACAAAAGTGGCAAATCCTAACTTCAGTAGTTTGGTCTTTGGGGAGAAGTAGTCAGTTTTTCCATTTACAATGTAGTGGCAATAACTGGCCAAATAACACTCCTGTGGCTGGAAATGGTTTCTTCAACTTCATCATCCTGTATGAAAATCATATTCATTGTTTCTATAAAGCTGAACTTAATTTAATTGTGTTTCATAAACTGATACTGCTCTTAAATAAAAAGCCAACACAGAGCATCCTTTGTCTCTAGTCCACTAAGACAATCAGTGAAATACACCTTCCTTGATCATAATCAGTCTATCTGAATGAATGCTGCATACAATACAAAAAGAAAAGAAAGTCCATAAAACAGAAAGCAATCTGAAATGTGTTAGAGGAGGTCATCTAGAAACTGGAAGGACAGGGATTAAACTGGTCCTTTACAAGAGACTCCCTGAAAAATCTCTCAGCACATGCATGCTTGTACTTTAAATGAAATGGGTCATCAGCACACATGGTCACACCAAGCACTGGCCCTCTCCTGCCTTTTCTCCTCTTCTCCTTCCTGCATGCTCACTCAGGCTCAGCCAGCCGGGACAGCTGGCAAGCTGGCTGTGCTGACTGAAAGAAGCAGACTCCACTGGAGAGTTTAAGCATGCAGGTGCACACCATTCTAACACAAGTGTCCATGATGAAATACGCACTGAAGGAAGGCTGCTGGAAGGGCTTGTGAAAGAAAATGACCATCTTTATTGCCAATTCTACCTCTTTAACATCTCCTGGACAATGCTCCATGGTTGGGCAGACCAGTTGAAGTTGACAGCAATCAAATTGAGACATTAATTGACAACAATCAACATTATACCACACAGGAAATAGTGGGTATACTCAAAATATCCAAAATGAAAAATGTGTCTTTTATTTGAGGGGGGAAAAAAAACCATACAAACTATTTGGCCTACCCAATACTTTCCTTCCTAACTTTCTCATACCTAAATTAGAATGGGATTAGAAAGAATAACCTACCCACATCTATGTGTGTGAGGCCATCCACACATGTCATCCACACACACAGTAAATTCATAGTGGCTTGTTTTTGGCTGCAAAGAAATTTCAACGTTCTTTCATTTCTCAAAACAACATGAACTAAGACCAAAAATTGGATGAGACCAGGGAAAAGTCAAATCTCATATCTTTAAAAAAAAAAAATCACTACCACTATAATCTTGAATCATCTGTTATATTAAAGTAAACTTACCCCAACCATTCTGACTTATTACAGATTCTACTTCTCACAGTGCTTTAACTGTGTCTAATGAAAACTGAGTTGTAAAATAATTGAGGTAGGGATTTAGAGATTTGGTACAGTAAACTTCTTAATAAAAGTGGCACAAACAGGAATCTTTTTACTGTTGATACATATTAAATCTTATTTGATCCATTTTTCTGTATTCTAAATTACAAACACCAGGTAGAAGGTTGTAATTATAGTTTTATTGATTTGTCATTAAGTTTTAATCAAGGTGCTGCTACAGGGAATGGTTATTATGGTAGGGTTCTGCTTTTAAGTTTCTTTCATACACTTATAGTTGCTGCAATGAAGTAACTGTGGACACATTCTTAAGGCATTGTTTCTAAGAAATCTATAATATAACAATCTTGTACCAGAATAAATGGTTTTGCAGCAATGACTGAACTATTATTTTCTCTAGGTCTCTGTACCTCTCTGACTATTGACAGCTATACATGTTTTTGTTTTCTATTCCATTTTATTTTACCAATGAGAATCTGTTTCTCCTAAATTCACCCATTTCTTTCTCTTGCTTTTAGCAATCACACTTGTATGAATCTGAAACCAAACATTTATGCTCTATGAAAGTGAAATTATTAAAACAAAAAAACAGTACATATATATCTGAAGCATTTACTAAGAAAACTGATACTGAATGGCTTTGGGAGGTTTTTAAAGAAAGTTCAAAGATAATTGGAGCATCAGAACCACTGTTTCCACAGAATTCCTACAACTGACAATCTTTCCACCATACTAAACCATAATGGAATTTAAAATCAATTAGAAGTCCACATCAAGAGTTGTTTCACCTGTGACATCAATCCATGTACCCACTACTGCTAAATTCTCCTTTTAAATTCCTTCAGACATCACAAAAATTATTAAAAAGCATCTTACATCAGGCCTAACGATTTAATGGACTTTGGAAACTCTAAGAGACTCAATAAAGATAAGAATGTTCTAGAATTGTATATTTCCACTCTTTAATACTTGTTTCCTAACTAATATCTACCTACAGCACCGCCTATGTGCAACAGTTTACACACAAAATATTACATTACAAGGGCTTCCATATTTTTAAAACGTCAGTTACAGATATTTTTTAAAGTATTAGAATATACAGTATGTTCTACAAACAAAAAGATGTATCATTGAAGATGGCGGAGGAGTGAGGAGAGGTTGCGGTTTTAGGCTCCGGAGACCCGTCTGCAGTTTGGGCTAATTGCAGACAGAACATCTCAGTGAGCAGCTGGATATTGGTGGGAGTTGAGCCAAGGCACTGCTGGATTAGAGAAAATCCATCTGGGAACAACCTGTTTAGTGAGGAGGATAGCGGAGAAAAAGGGGACGAAACGGGATTCCTGACTGGGGCGGCTGCCCGAGCTGTGGCGGGAAGCACACAAAGGATTTTTGGCGACCACAGGCTACCCTGGAGAGGAGTCGGGAGGAGAGCAGATCTCTGCCCGCTGGCAGAGACGGGACTCGCCCAAGTGGCATTGGCGCTGATGGACAGGAGACAGCGTGCTGCTGGGCAAGTGAGAACATAATTCTCCTTTATATTTTTCTCTAGTGGACGGTGGAGAGGGGAGGAAAGTTTGGGGGTGGTAGGCCATTCTGGAGGAGCCCAGGCGCAGAGGCGCGCTCATCCACTCCCCAACCCTACCCTTGGGTCGCGGGGGCGCACATAGGGAAGTGCTCTCACTCACTGGCCCAGGTGCACGGTGCCGTGAGTCCAGGCGTCCCTCGGACACTCCCCAACGGACATAAGATCAGTGCCCCTACGGGCACAGGGAGGGCCCACTGAACAGGCAGAGAACCGTGCACAGACACCCCTAGACAGCTCCCGTGGGCGCAGGGCCCCAGGCTGGAAAGCAGACCACTAGCGCAGGCCCTGTTCGTGCCCGCCCAGACGGGTGAAGGAAGGCGGGCGGCTGCAGCACGGGAACAGCGGGAGGAGGCGACCCACGGACGCTCGCTTCCACTGAGCACAAGTGTCCCCGGCCCTGCCCAAAGAGGCCAGAGACCAACTCCCGGAGCTCGGCTCAGCGGGACTGAGGGCACAGGGCGGCGCGCGAGCGCGAAAGCACCTCAGCCCGGGGTCAGTGGGCGCCAATCCCGGGGAAAGCTCTCGGGCCGCCCGCGAGTGCAGGGACGCGCGCAGGGATTCCTCGGCGCGAACGCGGAACTGCCGCAGCCCAGCGACAGCAGGAGCCAATCCCGGGGAAAGCGCTGGGGCCGCCCGCGCGGGCAGGGTCGCGCGCAGGGACACCTCGGCGCGAACGGGGAACCACCGCGGCCCGGCAGCAGTGGGCTCCAACCGCGGGGCAAACTCTTGGGCCACCTGAGCGCGCAGGGGCTCGCGCGCAAGGGCTCGAGCGCAAGGGCACCTCAACTGGCTCCAGCGGGCAGCAAGGGAGCGCGCCGTGCCGGCAACCGCGGGCGCGCACCATAGCGGCAACCGGGGGCGCACACCAGTCCTGCAAAAAACAAGAATCTCTGACCTGCCACACTAGACCAGCTGCGGACCCAGAAAAAGAAGGCAACACACCAAGGCTTAAACGGAGTAAAAACATCGCTTTTTTTTTCCCAAAATTTTTCTCCCAAATTTTTTCTCCCTTGTTCTTTCTTTCTTCTTAATTATTTCTTTTCTTTCCTTCTTTCTTTATTCTTTTCCTGGGGTTTTTTTGGGGGGGTTTTGGGGGGTATATATATATTTTTTTCCAATATTTTTTTTCTCTCTCTTTTTTCTTTCTTTCTTTCTTCTTTATTCTTTCTTTTCTATCTTTCTTTGTTCCTTTCTTTCTTACCTTTTGGGGGGTTTTTGGGGGGGTTTTGTGGTAAATTTTTCATTTTCTTCTCTTTCTCTCTTCTTTTCTTTCTTCTATTTTCTTGGGGATTTTTTGGGGGGGTGTTTTTCCTTCACCTCTTCCAATAATAACAAACTTTATCTCTAACGTGTTGCATAAAACCTCTCCTTCTCATCCTTTCTCTTTAATCGTTTATTCGTTTGTGTGTCTAGCTTAGCCCCCCATCACTCTAAATAATATAATATAATTACTATATAAACCCAAATACAATACAATCCCACTTTCTTACTATATTATGTATTTTTCTATCCTTTTCTTCTATTTTTATTAATATACAATGTAAATATTACTAACTGGCTTGCACAGTCTCAAATATTATTAATCTATCACCCCCTCTATCAAAAATTATATTTTTCCTCCCCAAAAACAACTCTTATCTATTCTTCTTGTAGTATAAAAGCTCAAATCTCTTTACATTTATATTAATACGGGCTAGTTGGCTAACGATAGCAGGATAGAGTGGGAGATACTTTTTGAGGGTGTGGGTCTCCTGCCTGGACTGTGTGTTTATGTCTTTAACAGCATATCCACAAAAGAACTCAAGACAAAGCGGATAGAGTGATTCTCAACCAACTAGCCAGAAGGAAGATCCTATCAAAGAACATCTGAAATATAACCGAACAGCATAAACAAACGACATAAAGGGTAACTCAAGAACATCAGGCTCAGGATATCAAAGAGACTGCACCACTGAAACTCCCAGACCTTCGATAAAGAATATTACACCACAAAGGAGGGAAGTCAAAGCAGACTACCCCCCGCAAAAATAAATAAATAAATAAATAAAAACAAAAAGAATCCAACATGGTAAGACGCAAAAATAACCCCTCAATGAAAAGAAAAGAGGAATCCTCAGAAAGAGAGATAGATGAAATAGACATAGCCCAAATGTCAGACATGGAATTCAAAACAATGGTGGTAAAGAAGCTCAATATACTCGACATCCTTAAAATCAACTATGACAACCTTCAAGGAAGTTACCAACAGCTCCAAGAAAATTACAGGGAACTTGCAGAGAACTACACCAGCATAAAAAAAGACATAGAAATTGTTAACAAGAACCAGGAAGAACTTAAGAATACAATCTCTGAACTGAAAAACACAGTAGAATCAGTCAAAAGCAGATTAAACGAAGCAGACAATTAGATTAGTGAGTTAGAAGATAATGTAGAGAAAAACTCCCAGACAATACAGCAAAATGAAAAACGATTGAAAAAATATGAACAAGATGTAAGGGAATTACAGGATAGCATTAGGAAAAATAATTTAAGGATCATCGGAATACGAGAAGAAGAAGAAAAGGAACATGGAATTGAAAATCTGATAGGAGAAATAGTGACAGAAAATTTTCCGAACCTGATGAGAGAAAAAGCTATGCAAGTCCAAGAAGCAATGAGAGTTCCAATCAAGAGGAACCCCCAAAAACCCACTCCAAGGCACATCATAGTTAAAATGGCAACATTCCAAGACAAAAAGAGAATCCTAAAAGCAGCAAGAGAAAAGCAGCAAGAGAAAAGCAGCAAATAACATACAAGGGAGCTCCGATAAGGCTATCAACTGATTTCTCAACAGAAACATTACAAGCCAGAAGGGAATGGTCAAAAATATTTCAAGCAATGAAAAACAAAGGCCTACAACCAAGAATACTCTACCCAGCAAGACTCTCATTCAAAATAGAAGGTGAAATAAGGAGTTTCTCAGACAAAGGAAGACTGAAAGAATACATCTCCACCAAACCAGCATTGCAAGAGATGCCAAAGGGAGTGTTCTAAGAAAAAAGAAGGAAAAAACAAGAGAGGAGAGGAACAGAGGTACAAAGGGAAATGAATAAATACACGTCAATAATAACCTTAAATGTAAATGGATTAAATGCTCCAATTAAAAGACATAGGGTAACGGAATGGATAAGAAAACAGGATCCACATATTTGCTGTCTACAAGAAACACACCTGAAAACAAAAGATTTACACAGACTGAAAGTAAAGGGATATAAAAAAATATTCCAAGCAAACGGACCTGAAAAAAAAGCCGGGGTAGCAGTTCTCATATCAGACAAAATGGATTTCAAAGCAAGGACAATAAAAAGAGACAAAGAAGGACATTTCATAATACTTAAAGGAACAATCCATCAAGAAGATATGACTTTGATAAACATATATGCACCCAACATAGGAGCACCCAAATACATAAAGCAAATACTAGAAGACCACAAAAAGGATATCAACAACAACACACTCATAGTAGGGGACTTCAACACTCCATTATCAACAATAGACAGATCATCAAAGCAAAGAAACACCAAGGATATACAGGCACTGAACAACACACTAAACCACATGGATCTAACTGATATATATAGAACTTTTCACCCCAAAGAAGCAAAATATACATTCTTTTCAAGTGCACATGGGACATTTTCAAAGATAGACCACATGATAGGTCACAAAACAAGCCTCAACAAATTCAAGAAAATTGAAATCATATCAAGCATCTTTTCAGATCACAATGCCTTGAAACTAGAAATCAACCTCAGAAAAAAAAATCAAAGACACCCAAACTCATGGAGATTGAATAACATGCTATTAAATAATGAATGGGTTAACAATGACATCAAAGAAGAAATCAAGAAATTTCTAGAAACTAATGATAATGAGCACACAACAACCCAAAACCTGTGGGGCACAGCAAAAGCAGTCCTGAGAGGGAAGTTTATAGCAATACAGGCATATCTGAAAAGGCTAGAAGAATCTCAAATAAAAAACCTAACCACAATGCTACAAGAACTAGAACAACAACAACAAACAAAGCCTAGGGCAAGAAGAAGGAATGAAATCATCAAGATCAGAGCAGAACTAAATGACATAGAGACTAAACAAACAATCCAAAAGATCAACAAAACTAGGAGCTGGTTCTTCGAAAAAATCAACAAAATCGACAAGCCTCTAGCCAGTCTAATCAAGAAAAAAAGAGAGAAGACACAAATAAACAAAATCAGAAATGAAAGAGGAGAAATCACAACTGATACCTCAGAAATACAAATGATAGTTAGAAATTACTTCAGACAACTGTATGACAAGAAATTTGACAATCTAGAAGAAATGGACAAATTTCTAGAAACATACAACCTTCCAAAACTGAATCAAGAAGAAGTGGAAAGTCTCAACAAACCAATAACAAAAAAGGAAATTGAAACAGTAATCCAAAATCTCCCGGCACACAAAAGCCCTGGACCGGATGGCTTCACAGGCGAATTCTACAAAACATTCAGGGAAGAACTAACTCCTATCCTCCTCAAACTGTTCCAAAAAATCCAAGAAGAGGGGAAAATCCCAAACTCTTTCTATGAAGCCAGTATTATCCTAATCCCCAAACCAGGTCAAGACACAACAAAGAAAGAAAACTACAGGCCAATATCACTGATGAACATCGATGCTAAAATCCTCAATAAAATATTGGTAAACAGGATCCAGCAATACATCAAAAAGATCATACATCATGATCAAGTGGGCTTCATTCCAGGGATGCAAGGATGGTTTAATATTCGCAAATCAATAAATATAATACATCACCGAAACAGAATGAAAGACAAAAATCACATGATCATTTCAATAGATGCAGAAAAAGCATTTGATAAAGTACAACACCCATTTATGATGAAAACACTCAACAAAATGGGAATAAAGGGAGCATATCTTAACATAATTAAGGCTATATATGAGAAGCCTGAGGCCAACATCATACTCAATGGACAAAAACTGAAAGCATTCCCCCTGAACTCAGGAACTAGACAAGGTTGTCCACTCTCTCCACTCCTTTTCAACATAGTGTTGGAAGTCCTAGCCACAGCAATCAGACAAGAAAAAGAAATAAAAGGCATCCAAATTGGGAAAGAGGAAGTAAAACTTTCATTATATGCAGATGACATGATAGTATACCTAGAAAATCCTATAAACTCCACTAAAAGACTACTCCATATAATAAGTGAATTTGGCAAAATAGCAGGGTACAAAATAAATATACAGAAATCTAAGGCATTTCTGTACACCAACAATAAAATAGCAGAGACAGAGACAAAAAAGAAAATACCATTTACTATAGCAACAAGAAAAATAAAGTACCTAGGAGTAAACTTAACCAAAGAGATAAAAGACCTGTATTCTGAAAATTACATAACATTGAAGAAAGAAATTAAGGAAGAAACAAATAAATGGAAGCAAATACCATGTTCTTGGATGGGAAGAATCAACATCATCAAAATGCCCATACTACCCAAAGCAATTTACAGATTCAATGCAATCCCTATTAAAATACCAATGACATATTTCACAGACCTAGAACAAATCCTCCAAAAATTCATATGGAACCAAAAAAGACCCCGAATAGCAAAAGCAATCTTGAGACAGAAGAACACAGCAGGAGGAATCACAACACCAGATATCAAACAATACTACAAAGCCACTGTAATCAAAACAGTATGGTACTGGCATAAGAACAGACATATAGATCAGTGGAACAGAATAGAGAGTCCAGAAATAAACCCAGGCCTCTATGGTCAACTAATCTTTGATAAAGGAGGAAGGAACATAAAATGGAGTGAGAAGAGCCCTTTAACAAATGGTGCTGGGAGAACTGGATAGGGACCTGCAAAAAAATGAAACTAGACCACCAACTTACACCACACACAAGAATAAACTCAAGATGGATCAAAGACTTAAATGTAAGCCGTGACACCATAAAAGTCCTAGAGGAAAACATAGGCAAGAAAATATCAGATATCTCACGTAACAATCTCTTCATGGATACATCTCCTAAAGCAAGAGAAATAAAGGAAAAAATAAATAAATGGGATTACATCAAACTGAAGAGTTTCTGCTCAGAAAAAGAAAACATCAGCAAGATGAAAAGGAAACCAACCATATGGGAAAACATATTTGCCAATGACATCACAGACAGGGGACTGATTTCCAAAATATATAAAGAACTGATACGACTAAACATCAAGAAAACAAACAACCCAATTAAAAAATGGGCAAGGGACCTGAACAAACACTTCTCCGAAGAGGACATACAAAAGGTCCATAGACACATGAAAAAATGCTCAACATCATTAGCCATCAGAGAGATGCAAATAAAAACCACAATGAGATACCATTTTACACCAGTCAGAACGGCCATCATCAACAAATCAACAAGCAACAAGTGCTGTCGAGGATGTGGAGAAACGGGAACCCTACTGCACTGTTGGTGGGAATGCAGACTGGTGCAGCCACTATGGAGAACAGTATGGAATTACCTCAAAAGATTAAAAATGGAACTGCCTTTTGAACCAGCGACTCCACTACTAGGATTATACCCAAAGAATCTTGAAACACCAATTCAAAAGAACTTATGCACCCCTATGTTCATTGCAGCACTGTTTACAATAGCTAAGTGCTGGAAACAACCTAAGTGCCCATCTGTAGATGAGTGGATCAAAAAACTGTGGTACATTTACACAATGGAATACTATGCAGCAGAGAGAAAGAAGGAACTTCTGCCATTTGCGACTACATGGATGGAAATAGAGAGAATTATGCTTAGTGAAATAAGCCAGGCAAAGAAAGCAAAATACCATATGATATCACCTAATACAGGAAACTAAAGAACAACACGAACAAAGGAACTAAATAGAACAAAGAGCAGAATAGCAGTCAATAGGGGGGAGGGGAGAGGGAGAGAAGGGGGATAAGTAAGGGAAGGGTTTAGTCAAAGAACGTGTATAAAAGACTCATGGACATGGACAACGGGGAGGGATATGATTGCGGGAGAGGGGGTGGGTTGGGTGGGGGAGAGAAATTAGGGGAAAAGGGGACAACTGTAATTGAAAAACCAAAATTAAAAAAAAAAAAAAAAAAGATGTATCATTAACATGAGTAATCTAACAGCTCTCGTTTGCCCTACCTCATTATATCAGTTTAAATACTTTTTCTGTAATTCTAAGAGAAAGTTTACAAATTGAAGAAAGCCTGTCCTTCAACACAGCAAACTAGCTTTCAGGCAAGATGGTTCTATGTGAAATGAAATAAGTGACCAAGTTCTTTTTCTTGCTTGCTTTCAGCAACATATTAAAAAATGTAAAGCAAATACTGAATTTATGAGAATATATTTAACCTTAATCAAAGCAGCAAGCATTTCTAAAACAGAGGCAAAAACTGTCATAAGTACAGAATTTTCACAGCCTGCAAGACACTGAAATGCTCATCCGTGATTTGTTATTCATTTGTTATTCTTTAGTACATATACTCAAAAATAACTGCATGCAGTAAGATTCTAATTTCAGAGCAACAGCACCAAAAACAATCTAAACCAAGGATAATAAGTTTTAAAAAATTTTTAATTAAGTATAAATTGCTTTCAAATTGAAGTTTTAGCTAATTTTCAGATAGAATTCAAGTACTGGAGTTCTTACTTTCAGTAAGAATATAAAGAATTAAAAATCCTCATAAATTTTATGCAAGTGTCCATATGTCCACTTTACTGGAGAACCAGGCATAGGGTTTCATTAGATTCCTAAAGGGATGTCTAGTTCCAAAAAGGAATCACTACCTTATATTCTTTGCTATTAAAAAATTTATATATTTTTAGTCCATCACTTCTATAATTGCAGTTAATTATGAAGGCAATTATTTTTAATCCAGGATTAATTTGAGTTCTGCAAAACATTTTTAAACCAATAGCAAAAGGAAAGTTATTTAAAACACTTCTGTGATGTTAATGTCTCTCAGGCTAATTTCTTCCAACATTCTCTTCAAAGACCCACACAACTGATTCCTTAGTCAAGAAATCCATTTTATGGCTATTAACAAAAAGACAAGAAATAACACGTGTTGGTGACGCTACGGAAAAAAGAGAACCCTTGTACATACTGTAGGATTCCATTTATACAAAATGTCCAAAACAGGCAAACCCAGAAGGACAAAAGCAGATGACTGGTTGCCTAGGACTGGGAAGCAAGGAAAGGGCAGTAACTGTTAATGGGTACAGGGTTTCCTTTTGGGGTGATGAAGATGTTCTAAAACTGACTGTGATGATGGTTGTACAATTCAGCAATTATACTAAAAACCATTGAACTGTAAAGTTTAAATGGGAAAGTTATATGGTGTGTGAATTGTACCTCAATACAGCTGTTATTTTTTAATTGCCTTCTTAAAGTTAGAATTTACTTTTACTTTTCTGTCAGGATCTCTCTTTTTTCATCATCCCCATTTCCTATATTCTCAAGTGAAGAAAATACAATTACATAAGCTTATATATTTCATCCAAATTTTCTAAAGGAAAAATAGCACAAAGAAAACAAAATCACAATATATAATTACTTTTCATGTAAATGTTAAAAAAAAAAACTGATTTGCTTTCCAAATTTCCTAACATTAACATATACAACTACTTTCCAAAACAGAAAAAATGTTACTTGATAAAATAATAAAATGTTCATAAACAGAGACCCTTTCTTTTCACTTTGTTGTCCACCTCTGCCCATAACAAGACTGAGATGGCTTAGTAAAATTGCATAAACACCACACTGTGTAATTTGAAGATAATAGTAAAGAACACACGTTTCTGAATGGAAACACAAAAATAATTCTATCAGAGATTGTCCCTTAGCATTGAGCAGAAGGGACTGAGAGAAAGTTAAGTGGGGGAGGGTTGTGAGGAAATGTCTATTGGTACCCTTCTCCTCTGTGTTAGTTTTTGGAAAAAATAACCCTGTATTATTTTTTATTTAACGCCCGTCTGGTATTAAAGACTTTTACAGGTAGATAGTGAGTATCTCCAATGAAAATTACATTTTTATTCACTTCTCCTTATATAATTCTGAAAATTTTTCTTTTATATTTTGAGACTATGTTATTTAGTCCAGGTTGAGGTTCATGGTCTCTCTCAGGAGAATATCCCTGTATCACTGAACAATGTTCTCTTTGGTTCTTGCTTTCTGTCTTTTTTGTCTGATATTAAGATTACTCCATTAGTCTTTCAGTATTTCTTTTTATTTTAATTTTCCTATTGTTCTTTTACAGTAGTCCCAATCTCGCCCCCTGCCCCCCCCCCATGCTCTCCACTGCCCTGCCCACCCACAGTTAGTATTCCTGAATCAGGTAGGACTGATCAGAGTTGTAGAACCACTATGAATACGAAAAATAAGAAGTTATTATAGCAATGTGAAAAGTAATAGTGGGAGCTGATTAAGCAGCTTATGCAGAACTGTAACTTTTGTGTCCAATGCTGGGATAGAAGTCAGAGGGCAAGGAATCAGGAAGGAAAGATGGATGTGATATGGGGAAAGCCAGGACAAACAAACTCATGTTATCGCCCACCAACCATGATGATATGGGTGACCTGTAGCATAAGCTGACACCCTTCACCGCAGGGCTCATACATCTGGACTCAGAATGTAGAGAAGCTGAAGGAGATGATCCAGTGGGAGCTGGAGGAGCTGCCTGGGTCCCCAGGGTGGTAATGCAGCGTATGAACTGCACGCATGCCTGACCCTACACCAACCTTCTGTGCATAAACACATCTGCTTCACTTCTACCTTACACCTTTTTTTTTAAATATGCTTTATTAATTCTGCTGTTACAGTTGTCCCAATTTCTTTTCCCTTTTTTCCCCTCCACCCAGTGGCCCCCTCCCTCCAGCTGATCCCCCCACCTTATTCTATGCCCATTGGTTGTGCATAAAGTTCTCAACATCTTCCTGTCTACCCCACTCCATCCTACTATGCTTCTTAATTCCTGTACCTTCTCCCTCCCGTACCCCCTATCCCCTCCGTGCTGACCTCCCCCCAATATGTTCCCCATACCTATAATTCATTTCTCATTCTCGTTGCCTTAGTTAGCCTTTGTTTCGGTTCCCTAGCTTCTGTTGTTGGTTGTTGTGATACAGTTTTCATTTTAATGTTCATAGTTTTGATCCTCTTTCGCCTAAACAAGTCCCTTTAACATTTCATATAACAGTGGTTTGGATCTGATGAACTCCTTCAGTTTTACTTTGTCCTGGAAGCACTTTCTCTGCCCTTCTATTCTGAATGACAGCTTCATTGAATAGGGTAATCATGGTTGTAGGTTTCTGCTTTTAATTACTTTGAATATTTCTTGCTAGTCTCCTCTTGCCTGAAGAGTTTCTTTTGAGAAATCAGCCAACAGTCTTATTGGGACCCCTTTGTACCTAATTCTCTTCTCTCTTGCTGCTTTTAAGATTCTCTCTTTATCCTTAATTTTTGACATTTTGATTATAATGTATCTTCGTGTAGTTCTCCCTAGGTCCAGTTTTTTTGGAACTCTCTGTGCTTCCTGGACATGTAAATCTATTTCCTTCCCCAAGTTAGGAAAGTTCTGCTTCATTATTTGTTCACATAATTTTTCAATTTCTAGTTGTTCTTATTCACCTTCTGGCAACCCTATGATTCAGATGTTGTTCTGCTTATAGCTGTCCCATAGGTTTCTGAGCCTCTCCTCATTTTCCTCACTTTTCATTTCCTCTTTCTGCACTGGTTGACTGTACCTTCTCTATGTTCCGATTTGTTGATTTGATCTCTGACTTTCTTTCCCCCACCACTAGTTTCATATGTTTTTTTGTTCATTTCAGCAGGACTAGCCTTCATTCCTTCCCCGTCTTGTTTAAGATCTGCTGTTAGGTCTGTAAGCATTCTTATAACCAAAGCTCTGAACTGTGCCTCAGAAAGATTTCCTGTCTGCTGCTTCGTTAGATTAGATATTTGCTGTCTGGTCAGCTGTGTCACTGGGATCTCTGTCATGATCTGTGCCATCCTGAACAATTTTGTGTTTACCTTTGCTTCCTGGGCAGGGCTGCCACACCTCCTATACTACAGGGGGCGGAGCCTCATGCACTCGTCACAACCAGGCAATGTTTCTCACCATGCTGTGGTGTTTTCTGTGGGGGTGGGGGTCCAAGATGAATTCCTGCTGTTCACTCTCCGCTGAGAGACCAGGAGCCTCCTCCTCCATCCCCAACCCCTCTGGGCCTCACAGTCCAAGGCAATGGGCGTCTGCCTTCCCCAGAGTTGGAATCACAAGCTGATGGGTCTGGTCTGCAGCCAGGGGTGCACCCCAGGTGCTTCTTGCCTCCCCCCAAACACGGGTATCTGTGCTTACCGCCATCCCACTGCCATCGCCGCTGCCGCCACTACAAGCACAGCTTGACCTCTCCACCCCGGCTTCGCCGTCCCACCCGTACAGACGAGTACCACTTCTTTACAACTTCATATGTTGGACTTCCATTTATTTTCTGGAACTTCTGGTTATTTCTGGTTTTGCGGTAGTTGTATTCCTTCTTAGTTGTAGAGGGAGACAGAGCGTGTCAGGATAGGCCTCCATCTTGGCTGGAAGTCTCCTCCACCTTACATATCTTCTACAAATGTCTCCTGTGGCCAGCCTAACCTGGACCCATCCTGGAAAGGGAGTTCTAGGAAAAGGACTTTCAGCTCAGTTATGCTGACATAATACAAAGCCATCACGATTTTGCATGGGTATTTTTTCCATCTCTTTAAATTCATTCTTTCTGTATAATTATTTTACGTTTGTCTCAATAGCACATAGTTGGACTTTTCTTTCATCCTATCTACTCTTTTAATTATCATGTTTAATCCATTCACATTTATTGGAATTTATAACTCTCAAAACTTAAAAAGTACTTTTTTACTTCATTAAAAAGCAAAACGAAGTAATATCTGTTCTGAAGATACTTGCATGATTTGTATTTCTGAAGTGTTTTATATACATAAATTGTTACTTACCACTTCTCCAGCTGAGGCAGCCAACATATGCTTCACAGGCATCAGATATGAAGATGAATCAGCGTGCAAAAACCATTTCACATATTCGTAGGTGATAAAAAAGGCAGCAGCTGAAATTCAAAACAAACCAGCCTTTCTCACGAAGTTAAGAAATATGTTTGTCAAAAAAAATTACAACTCTAGTTAAGAAATTATGACATAACAGATAAAGATAATAAACACATACTCTTTCCCCACCTCTCTCTTACAGAATTTACCAAGCCCATATTATATGCCCAATCCGGACCTACGAAAATACAGAAGACATGACACCTGCCTCAAAGGAGTCTAACAGCTAACTCATCATTTACCATTTTGTACTAACAAATCACTTAACATTTCTTAGATCCCTTTCTAGAAACGGATATAAATTTCCTTATACAGTCATACAATAATGAGTATAGACAGGTTAAAATTGCAAACATATACCTTAACTAAATAAAACATTTAATGATATTTTATTGCTGTTTATTCAAAATAACCATGGATACTTTTTACTACATCAACTCACCTTTACATCAAGAAAACAATCAAGCACTGGCTGGTGTGACTCAGTGGATCGAGCACCAGCCTGAGAACCAAAATGTCTCTGGGTTGATTCCCAGTCAGGGCACATGCCTGGTTGCAGGCCAGGTCCCCATCTGGGGGTGTGCGAAAGGCAACCCATCAATGTATCTCTTACACATTGCTGTTTCTCTTCCTTTCTCCTTCCTTCCCCTGTCTAAAAAAATATGAAGAAGGAAGGAAGGAAGGAAGGAAGGAAAGAAGGAAGGAAGGGAGGGAGGGAGGAAGGGAGGGAGGAAGGAGAAGAAAGAAAGAAAGAAAGGAAGGAAGGAAGGAAGGAAGGAAGGAAGGAAGGAAGGAAGGAAGGAAGAAAGGAAGGAAGGAAGGAAGGAAGGAAGGAAGGAAGGAAGGAAGGAAGGAATCAACCAACAATTAAAACTGGAAATCAAAAGCTCAAAAATCTACCCCTATCACCATGAGCTAATCTTAGCTGCACAAGAGGGCTTCAAGACCTCCCATGAACTATTTACAAAGATGTTTATCACTTCCATAAAAGATAAAGCATAAATGGTCAGTGAAAGAAGGACCTGAATAAACACTTCTCCAAGAGGACATACAGAGGGTCCGTAGGCATATGAAAGAATGTTCAGCATCACTAGCCATCAGAGACGTGCAAAAAAAAACCCACAGTGAGATACTTCACACCGGCCACCATCAACAAATCAACAAACAACAAGTGCTGGCGAGGATGTGGAAAGAAAAGGGAACCCTAGTGCACTGTTGACGGGAATGCAGACTGGTGCAGCCACTACGGAAAACAATATGGAATTCCTCAAAAAACTAAAAATGGAACTGCCTTTTGATCCAGCAATTCCATTGCTAGGATTATACCCAAAGAATCCTGAAACACTAATTCAAAAGACCTTATGCATCTTTATGTTCATAGCAACGCTATTTATAATAGCCAAGTGCTATAAACAGCCTAAGTGCCCATCTGTAGATGAGTGGATCAAAAAACTGTGGTACATTTACACAATGGAATACTACGCAGCAGAAAGAAAGAATGAACTCCTACCTTTTGCAATAGCATGGGTGGAACTAGAGAGAATTATGCCTACCAAAATAAGCCAGGCAACAAAAGACAAATACCATATGATATCACCTAATACAGGTAACTAATGAAGAACACAAACAAACTAGCAAAATTGAACCAGAGGCACATAAACAAGGAGCAGACTAACAGTGACCGGGGGAAGTGGGGAAGGAGAGAAGGGGAAGGGTCTAGTCAAGGAACAAGTATAAATGACCCATAGACATGGATAAAGGGGTGGGGATGGACTGAGGGAGCAGGAGTGGGCAGGGTGTGGGGGGAGCAATGGAGGAAAAAGTGGGACAACTGCAACAGAAAAACAATAAATAAATCAAAAAAATTTTTTAAAGGTCAATGAAAGACAAATTCCTTCTTTGTAAGACATCTAAACATATCACATTAAAGTCTGAAACACATAGCAAAAGAGTTTGATAGTGAAAATCAGTTCTCCACAGTTAAAGTCAGCAGGCTTTGTTATAAACACTCCTCAGCTGCTAACAAAGAAACATGAAAGAGGAAGCAGTCTCGGGAAGCAGTTTTACTCACTTAACACAAGTCCTTATTCCCATATGTGCTTCCCAGTAAGGCTTTTCCTGCTTTATACTTTAGCCCACTCACTAAATATGCAGCTAGAATATCTCCAATTGCATTCAGCTAAGTTCCACTTGCTACATAATCCACCCTTCTACCCCCACCTACTTGGTGAAGGGACAAAGACTGCTAAAAGTTTCTAGGTTTTCATGGTTAACCACCTCAACCTGATCAGACCTTATTGCTACTCTTATGAAAGACAAAGAAAGTTCTTTAGAAATGTAAGCCCCAAAACTCTCCTGGGTGACACCCAAGAGCATCCTTGCTAATTGGAAATGATGGCATAATAACATTTCAAATGAAACTCTAGGCGAGTGACAACAAAAAGGGGTGGGCTATCTGATACTTACGGTCTCTTCTAACTCTAAAAAAAATACTACAATGATTTTTCTACATTCCCTTATAAATAGGGAGTAAGAATCCTGATACAGGTCTTTCGTCTCCTCTTTCAACTTTTCATTACCTCCATCCCCAACTACTCACCCCTGCAGAATGTGTTCTCACAAAAATCCACAGCCACTGAATGTTACACTGGTATACTGTACTTAGACTAGGACTTTAACAGCATCAGAAAATAAAAAGTGCAACACAGAAATTTTCAATTCACCAAAAATTTACAGAAAAACAAAAAGATCATTTCTGAAACCCTGTCACTGACAATTTATCCAGCATCTCCAATTCAATGACATTCTGTGGGTGGCAAAAAACAAAACAAACAAAGAAAACCACCAAACCTGGTGAGAATGCCACTTTATCACACAACAAAAAATTCAAAACCATGTTCTGTATGTAATCTCCTGCTGGCAAGAATCTAAATCGGGGGATATAAATTATAACGGAAAAAAGAATAAGTAAAAAAATAAGCTATAAAAAAAAAAAATCTAAACCAGTCCTGAGAGCTGAATGAAGCCCCATGTACCCTGCAGGCTATCTAATACTACAACTATCAACAGTAATTCCTAGGTGTAATATGTAAGAAAAAAAAATCTTGAGGACAACGAGGGAGATACCACAAAAACTGATGACCAACCCTGGCTGGTGTGGCTCAGTGGATTGAGCACAAGCCTGCAAACCAAAGGGTCACTGGTTCGATCCCCAGTCAGGGTACATGCCTGGGTTATGGGCCAGATCCCCAGTTGGGGGCAGGCAAGAGGCAACCACACATTGATGTTTCTCTCCCTTTCTCCCTCCCTTCCCTTCTCTCTAAAAATAAATAAATCTTGAAAAAAACACAAAACAAAAACTGATAACCAAAAGATAGGAACCTAGTAACATATTGCTTTCAGTTCCCACATTTAAAAGTTCCCAAATTTGTCTGCATATTAAATCACCTGGGGATTTTTCTTTTTTAACTTCCAATTCCCAGGTCATTGCCTAAACGAAATAAATCATGATCTCTGGAAGTGGGACACAGGGATCAGTACTTCTTAAAATCTGATCAGGTGATCAAGTGATTACAATGTGGTCAAATTTAGGAAACATTGCCCCCCTCCCACACAGAGCTGTCCTTGGTATTGAGTGGGTGCTCAATAATAACATGCTATAACCAATTACTGAAAGTAGTGAGAAAAATGGAAATTCAAGGATAACTTCAAAACAGTCAGCTGTTCTCAGGACTGCTGGAGCAGGGGGAAAGGAGAGAAGGAAACATATGGACCAAAACAGTTGGTCTCCGTGCACTATGGAACTTTGTGAATGCTGCGCTCACATGTGGACATAAATGTTAAATGTAAAGTTAACAAGAAAGAATTTCTCATGAATCATCTTGAGTAAAAAGAAATCAAATCCCAAAATTTAAAAATCTCCTAGAGCAGAGGTTCTGTAATTGTGTGTGTGGTGGTGGTTGTTTTTTGTTTGCTTTTCAATGCCACTCAGAGCATCAGTAAACAATTAAAATGAGGTAAATATCTGAGAAAAGTACATATACCAACAAGTGCATTAAGTAAAACAGACAGTATTGATTCTAGAATAAGAGGGTCATACATCATATAATGTGACTTCAAAGCCAAAACAAAAGCAAGACACTAGAAGGAGAGCATTTGAGAGATTAGTGGAAATTGTTGCATCGCCTGAGAGCAATTTAGTGAAGACAGAAAGGTTTAATGCCTCTTAGATTCATCTGCTCCAAAAGACTCTCTGGGCAGTAGTTATTAAACTCAGCTTCACATGGAATCACCTGGGAAGCTAATAACACACACACACCCCCTCCACCCCACCTCCCACCAATACTCAGGTGAAGCTCAGACCAATTAAAAGCATTGGTAATTTTTAAAGCTTCCCAGGAGAGTCCCATGTGCAGACAAGGTTGAGAATCTGTTCTAAGGCACCATAATCAATGTCAGAATAACACATTAAGGATTCTAACTGGGAATTTTAACAACAAAAACCATTTTAAAAAGATTGCTCAGCCCTGACTGGTGTGGCTCAGTGGATTGAGCACCAGCCTGTGAACTGAAAGGCGGCTGGTTCAATTCCCAGTCAGGACACATGCCTGGGTTGCAGGCCAGGTCCCCGGTTGGGAGTGTGCATTCAAGAAGCAACCAATCACATGTCAATGTTTCTCTCCCTCTCTTTCTCCCTCCCTTCTCCTCTCTCTAAAAATAAATAAATAAAAATCTTTAAAAAATGATTGCTCATATTTTTTTCTATTAAAAATACAGTGGAATGGGATCTATAGCTGATTCAAAAGTAATAGGTTAATAAGTAGAAAACAAATTCAGAAGATAAGCCACAACACATAAGAAATTCTATATGAGGAACACCACATAACATTCTGAAAATAAATCCTATTATCTTGGCTTTATAGGTGGGAGAATATCAATATAATTTTTACCATTAGGAAAGGATCCAATAGCAGCAGAAGGAATGCCAGCATATATTCCACGAAAACCACCAGACTTATTAAATCCCTGCGGACTCTGCAGCCTCGTTTTAATCGTATCCAGAGGAAATAATATCAAGTCCACAGAGACACCTGCTACTCCACCAGCCTTTAAAAAAAAAAAGGTAGTGGGGATAAAAAAAGGAAAAATAGGTTACAATAAAATAAACTCTCTGCCATTTGGGGCAAGAATAAGAAGAAGGTAGTCTTTAAATCATATTTCTCATACCTATCAGTTCATGGACTATTTGGCATAGTCAAAAGACCTGTGACATAAACAATGGGGAAACAGCCATTATTGTGCTTATTTTCAAATTGTAAATTTTTAAATAATTTTCTTTTTAAAGTGAATTTTAAATTTTATTTTTAAATAAACTTAAAAATCATTTTTAATACTGTCACATGGTTCAAAAAAGTAAACAAGCAAACTCAGAAATATAAAGCGTTCCAAGTCTCCTTCCCTGTTCCTAGTAATCAGGTAACCAATTTGATTGTTTTCTTACTGTATCCTTCCAAAGTTAATTTAGGCATATACAAGCAAATATGAATATTTATTTTCCTTTTTACAAAATAAAAAGTGTATATAATATACACTTTGCTGAACCTTATTTTTTTCACTTAATTTATCTTGCTGATATTTCCTTATCAGACCAAATGTTATATTTTTGTCTTTTTAACTAATGAGTAGTGAAACTGCAGTAAGACTTTTGTTTTTAAACAGGTAATGATCCTTGTGAATCTAGACCTGTACTTTAAGAATCAAATATATAAGGATACCTATATTCTGTGTATCTGAAAATCCCTTGATAAATGTTTTAATCAAGTGAATAAACGGGAAAAAATAAGAGCTAAATTCCTAAAGGACATTAAAACCTGGCCCAAATTATCGTCACCTCCCAAGAGATGCCACATTGCTTTGGAAAGCTGCACTTTAAAAAGTTTAAACCTCATCAGTACTTGGAGTATATGGAGAATATTGTAAAACTGGTTACACCTTAGTCAAAGTAAAAAGATACTCAGAAAAATATGAACTGGAACACAGGATCAAAAAAAGGTCCACACACAAGGCCTTAAAGCTTCATATAAAGATGAGAGTCAAGACCAGTTTACTGTACGCAGATGTAAGAATGACAAAGAGGAAACTCACTGTGTGCTTCCTCTACAGGGATTCTTAAACTGAAGTGTCAACTTTTGCTATTTTTGAATTTTGAAACACGTGACCATATTACCAATTCAAGAGGTTAAAATATACATTAAAAACTACATATTCCAAAATGTAGAAAAAAAGATACAAGCATACATACAGTATTATTCAAACTCACAGGCAAAGTTCGAAATGATCGGCTGTTTCCACCCTCTGGATTTACAAAATGCTCAGAGGGTATGAAGCTTAGTACCCAGCAAACACTCTCTGCTATACTTACCACTCACAATAAAACCACTGCAAAAATTCATTGGAAAAATAAAATTACTCTGATTAGAAATCCAATAATTAACTAATACAGGTAAATTATTTAAGATTATACTAGAAAACCACATTACCATGAACATTAATATTATACTATATGATCACCCTGAAAGACACGACACATCCTCAAAGACCACGACGGTCTACTATGCGAAAGACCGTCACGAGAAGATGAGAGATGTGCCAGTAGAGAAGCACACATGGTAGTAAAAGAATGACACATAATATGGGATTTCTCTCTGAATAGAAAGATGATCTTTTCTAAGTTGTGGGAAAAGGTTTATAAGTAATGTAGAAAAAAAGTCAACCTTTTTCAACATTTTCTCGCTTATTTCTAAAGGATTTTTATAAAATTCAGTATGTAAAAATATTTTGCCTGCCTCTTCATTTTCTCAAAGCTCAAGAACTAAAATTCTGCTAAGAATGTCTGATATGACTGGATTCCTTTAAAATTTGCAGCACTTCATTTCAATTTTCTCTTTAATCTTAGGAGAGGGTTCAGAGAGTGCTTGCCATCTACTCCTGAATTTTAACCAATAAGTTAATTACACTTTCAATCTCTTTGACTACTTTGCATGCATTCAATCTCTAATCCTTCATCAGAATTCTTATCTCCTGAAAATGACAAGATTCAATCTACTTATCTAGTAAATATAAATGAAAAGTTAATTGCTTCTGTAGATTTTAAAATTCTGTGACTCAAATGTTAAATTCATAAGACTAAAAAAAAAAACAAAAACAGGTAACAGAGAGCAGGAAGAAGAATATATGTATATTTATCCATTCAGCAACATATTTAAGATTTAAACAAAAACTTTAAGAAGTGCTTATGATTTTACATCAATGTTGTTTTGTTCATAATTATGTACAAAATATATAAGCCAACATCAGTGGAATTACAAGAAACTCTGCCAATTTTTTGTTTTTAGTCTGAGATATTTGTTTTATTTATGATCACTTATCAAAAGGTTACGTATTAGGCATATAATTTGTTTGTAGATTTATGGTAGCTTACACTGAAATGATACGTTAAGAAGTAAATAAAATCCAAAGATATAGAATACCCAGGCAACCAGCAAGCTTTACTACAGCATAACAATTTATTGTGACCTTGATATCCTGCAGATAAAATACACATCTCTACTGCCCCGGTTGGGTTGCTCAGTTAGTTGGAGCATTGTCCCGTATACCACAAAGGCTGTGCATCCAATTCTCGGTCAGGACACATACCTAGGTTGTGGGTTCAATTTCCAGTCCAATACATACAGGAGGCCACCGATTGATGTCTGTGTCTCCCTCCCTCCCTCTCTCTCTAAAAGCAACGGAAAAGAAAATGTCCTTGGGTAAGGATAAATAAATACACCACACACATATCTACCTTAAGTTTAAAAAATGTAAGAAGTGCTGGCAGGCTATCTAATTAGTGCTTTGAAGTTTCTCTGGAAGTTGAAAAAAATCAAGATCACAGGCTATAAAGCCTTTACTTCTCAAAAGAAGGATGCACAACAATAGAAAAGAAATCATTGCTGCTCAACTATAGGATGAAACCAAACCACCTAATTTGACTATGCAAACTCATCACAGCCACTGGCCTGAACCACAGCTGAGAAGAACTAGCTGAAATACTAACACGGATCCTCAGGAAACATCCCTCCTTGACTCTCTCAGTGTTCTCCACAATGGAGCAGCTCCTTGTTAAGTGAACTGCTGTCCCTGCTTCCTGGACACCTCTCTTCTCCCCACTCCCCATTCATCTTTCCTGCAGTGCACCTTGCCACTTCTACACTGATGGCAGTCACCTTTGTAAAATCCAAACTTCAATTTCATCTTGCCACTCTCCAGCGTATGTGTCCTCCAAACTTTCCAGTAGCTCCCGGGATGAAGAACAGAATCCTTTATAAGGTTCTGGAAGTTCTACCTCTCCACTCTCACCTCCACTATTTGCTCTTCTTACCACCTTGAGTTCTAGTTTCCTCCAAGTCTTGTTTCCTCATTTCTAGAACTTTGTACAGCTGTTCTTGAATACCTAAATCTAGAATTAGACCCTCTTATTTCCACATGCTGGTGACAATTTCAATTCTATAACTGAGCATCTCACCACTGCCTTTACGTCCCAGTAAACTGCAAGATCCATACCTGTTATGTTCACCAGTATGTTCCCAGCTCCAGTACAAAGCAGACACTCAACTATTTGAATTATGTATGAATTAATGACTATAAGGAAAGATTATTACCCATATTTTAGAGGGTACAAGTCAATCTTCAGAAAGTACACCAAATTCCTTAACTCACAAAACACAGGACCAAGCAATTCCCCAAAGAAAAATATAAATGGCCAACAAAATTATGAAAATGTGCTTCCCCATCATTAATGACCCAATAAAAACAAATTAAAGCATTTTCCCAATTAAATTAGAAAAGGTGAAAAATATGAATGAGCACTGTAAAGAGAAACAAATTATTAAAATCAATTAGGCAAAATGAAAATTTTAAATTATAAAATCTTTGATCCAGCTATTTTATTTCTAAATATTTCTCCCACAGAAATGCATAAATATACAAGAATGTTTACTACAGCATTATTTGTAACAATAAAAAGCTAGAAGTAACCTAAAGTTCTATCCTAGGAGTCTTGTTAGATAATTTTTGTTGTTGTTAGATAAATTTTTATATCAAAATAATGGATTGCCACATAGACTTTGAAAGAATTGGTTGTGCCCTGGCTGGGTGGCTCAGTTAAGGTTGAGAGTTCAATTCCTGGTCAGGGAATATATCTAGGTTGCAGGTTCAATCTCCAGTCAGTGGATCCCCTATTAGGGTGTGTATAGGAGGCAACTGATTCTCCCTCTCTCTCTCCCTCTCTCTCTCTCTCTCTCATACACACACGCACAAATCAATAAACGTATCCTCGGGTGAGGATTAAAAAAAAAAGATTGAGGCCAGTCTGAACTCACTGGCACAGAAACATATGCTAGATTCTTAAATTAACCAAATTACCTATGGAACAATATATGCTATGTAATCCTGCATTCACAGAAATGTATACCTATTTATCCATGTATAGTTATAAGTCTGGAAGCAGACACTGTAAATTGCTAAAAGTTATTAACTCTGTAAAAAGAGGTTCAAGATAAGGAGTATTTTTACTATCTTGTTAATTTTTGTCTTCTTCAAGTTTTGGAATGAGTATTGCAAACATATAAAAAGTAAAGCTATTCAAAATTAATGCTCCTTGATAAAAAAAAATCCTAACTCACTGGTTACATCTGGTATGCAGTAAGTACTCAATAAGGGGTAACCAAGAACCTTGACCCAAGGGCCGATTTTAAACTACCTGTCCAGCCTCACTTCACACACTTTAACAAACCTGGAGCCTCCTCTGACCACTGTTGCCCAGACACACCTTGAAGCTTCTCATTTCTGTGCTGCTGCTTAGGCTTTGCTCTCAACTTGGAATGCCCTTCCTATGCCCGCTGTCACCTGTTCCCCTGCCACTATCCACACATCCCTGCCAAAATCCTGTTAAGGCTATGACCAAATGCCACACTCTTCCTAAAGCCTTTCCCAATCTTGCAGTGGGAATTAAATGCTACTCCCCTGACTCCCCAATATAACTTTGTTTATATTTCAAACAATCATGTCTGACAGTAAGTTCCTTCAGAGCAGAGGCCAGATCAGTCACCTTGGCCTTCCTAAATATATATTCCAGCACTTCGTATGTAGCAGGGCTTCTGCACTTGTTAGTTTGAATCAAATGAAAATATGATGTTCAAAAAAAACAAAAACAGCATTAAGTCATTCTTTGATTGTCCCTGTTGTGATCTGCCATAGCACTTGTGACAGTGAAAGCCATTCTTTTTAACATTCCACAGTTACACCAACAGCACAGTGACATCTCTGGATAGCCACTGCTCATAATCACCTCCTGATGGAAAACAATGTAGGTTGTTTTGTTTAGTGAATGCAATAATGGTTCTAGAATTTGACTTAAGTATTCTTTCATTTCTCCAGACATTCTTTCAGATTAAATATTGCCTAGGACATCGGCTTTCACATCAGACAAACCTGGCTTCCATCTTAACTGGGTCTCCTTAGGAAAACTATTTAAACTCCCTAAACAAATGAGCAAAATAGAGCCAGAAACATAGAAATAAGGAACAAACTGACAGCGACCAGAGGGGAGGCGGGAGGGGGATAACAGGGAAAGAAAGAAAGGGGTCTAGTCAAGGAACAAGTATAAAGTATCCATGGACACGAACAACAGGGTGGGGATTGAATGTGGGAGGGCAGGGGCAGGGGAGCAAAGGGGGAAAAAATGGGACAACTGTAATTGAACAACAATAAAATAAAATAATATATATTAAAAAATTAAAAAATAAAAATTCATCACTTTTACAGTCCCCTACTCAATAAAAATAAACTCTCCAAAACCATAGTTCTTCACGTAAAAAATAAGGAAATAATAGTATTTATATTTCATAGAGTTTTCGAGAATTGAATTGTTACAGAAAGTGGGTGTCCAAAAATCCCCAGAGCTTGGGGCTGGGGGATGGGAAGAAGGAAGCAGCTTTCCGGATGCCTTCACAAGCCAGAGGTTAAGGGCTAGTGTCTTTGTTACGCAAATGGATTGGATGCTTCCAAGGCCTCAGGAAGATGGGAGGGGTCTTGGACTGGGGGATGGTAGGGAAAAAGCACACAGAGCCTGCGTGAGGTTCTGTGAATGGTCAGAACTGGGGACCATGCCAACTTCATCACAGGACGCAGTCAGGGATTTAAAAATAAGTGGCAGGCATTTTAACCAGGCTGACCGTGCAGTTTTAACTGGGCACACACTGACCATGCTGCTTTGGAAAAGAAGGGTTCTCCAAGCAGTTTGCAAGGAGGGCAAAGGTGCTTTCCATGTGGATTAGAAATGGGGAATACCATGCAGTTTTGAGACACACCTTGCAGCTTGGAGAAGGGGGGATACATTTGTGGTTTTGGAAAGGAGGCTGGGAATTCACGCAGCTCTGGGTTAAAAGCTGGTGGACACCTTAACACAGACAAGACCTCCCCCAATCAGAACTGAATGATTGGCAGCTACAGGTAAAGCTGAACTGTCCCTAGGAAGTAGGGAAACGGTATCTCTAACTTTTCTAAAACTAGCCTGGTTTGGTAAGGGGAGACAGAAATTTGAGTTTGTGGGTGTTTTAAGGAACATAAGACTTAACGGCAGAAATCCGCAAATAACTAAATCTATATAACTGTTAAATAAACGATTCTTTTTCTTTTCAAACCCACGGGCTCTTTAGTCAGGGGCCCGATTGCCCGCCGCCAGAATTGTAACTCTCAATACCAGAGTTCGGTGAAAAGAAAAAGAATCGTTTATTTAACAGTTATATAGATTTAGATTATTTGCGGATTTCTGTTGTTAAGTCTTATGCTCTTTAAAAGACCCACAAACACATATCCTTGCCTCCCCCCCTTCCAAACCAGGCTAGTTTTAGGGAAGTCAGAGAAACCGTTTCCCTACTTTCTCAACACAGTTCAGCTTTACCAGCAGCTGCCAATCATTCAATCTGATTGGGGAGATCCTTTCTGTGCTGTGGTGCCCTCCAGCTCTCAATGCAGGACGGCCTGGATTCTCAGCCTCCTTGCAAACTGCCTTCTTCCTGCAAACCGCGCGGATCTCCTCTCCTTCTCAAAACCGCATGGCGAGAGCCTCTTAAAGCAGCCTGGAGACCCCTTCTCCAAGCCACATGGAGAAGGCCCCTTCACCAAGCCACGTGGAGGGAGCACACGAGAGAGCGAGAGCGAGCACGCAAGCGTGCCAGAGAGAGTCAGAGTGCCAGAGCGCGAGCGAGAGCCCGAGTCAGAGAGCGAGAGTCTCTGAGCTAAAATGTCTGCAGCTGCTTATATATCCCTGACTGCGTCATCTGACGCAGTGGGCATTGCAAACAGTTCTGACCATTCACAGACCCTTACGTAGGCTCTGTGTGCTTTCCATACCGTCCCCTGGTTCAAGACTCCTCCCATCTGCCTGAGGCTTTGGATGCATTAAAGCCATTTTGCATAAGAAAGACACTACCCACCAGCCTCAGGCATGTGGAAGCATTTGAAAAGCTGCTTACTTCTCCCCATCCCCCAGCAGCAAACTCTGGGGATTTTTGGACTCCCCTGTTTCTGTAACAACAGAATGACATTAAACGAAAATTAAATATAATTAAATGAGCCTGCTATATGCTTAGCAAAATCCCCACCCTTAATCAACTATCAATTAATGAGTTATTATATTTACTGTTATGTGACTACAAATATCTTTCAAAGTTGGCTGATGCCACATTTCTGACATGCCGATATTAAAAATCATGAAAAGTCTAAGGCACACTTTACCAAAGACTAAATATTACGTTCATATATTAAATTTAATAAATTCGCATATAAAAATGTGTAAATTCAAGCCTTTCGTTAGCAATAATGAATTAAAAGCTCTTCTCAGATTCTCCTCCTTGGATGAAAATTATCCACAGACCCACTCAGCAGAAAGCAAAATCATGCAATGCATGGCAGGAACAATTCAGCATCAACTTCAAAAAACTTGAGGAACACTAACGTTCAAATTTCATCATGACCTTGGATTTAAATTTATGGGTTAATTTTTCTTAAAGAAGAGTACAAAATTATGATGGGACCTTGGATATGAAAAAAATTGCATAAGCACATTAAAGTGCTCTGTAACTGTGTGAGAAACGCTAACAATAAAAACTGGGACACAGGACTTGAGCAGTAAAGCGAGGCCTTTATTCACGAGTCTGCAGAGCAGGGCGCACCCTCACAGCCAGGAGAATGTGCGAGCCAAGTAGACAAAGGAAACTGATTTTATAGTCTTAGCTTCCCCACCCTGAAACTGCCACCCTAAAGTGATTATCTTTTCCACCCTAAAATTGCCACCCTAAAGTGATTATCTTTTCCAACATAAAATTGCCACCCTAAAGTGATTATCTTCTTCACCCTAAAATTGCCACCCTAAAGTGATTATCTTTTCTACCCTAAAATTGCCACCCTAAAGTGATTATCTTTTCCACCCTAAAATTGCCACCCTAAAGTGATTATCTTCTCCACCCTAAAATTGCCACCCTAAAGTGAGAGGGATTAGCTTCCCCGCCCTAACGCAATTAGCTCCCCCTCCCCTCTCCTTCTTCCCCGTTTCTCCATTACTGGTTACTCCGGAGTTACAATCTAACACGGTTATCTAAATGTCCCTTCTGTGGTTTGTAGACATGCCAGTGCTGTCAACTCCCTTCTCAGAGACCCTCTAATTACATTTGCCCTTAAGACTCGTTCATTACATTTGCCCTTTGTTACTAATGACTTCCTCTTGGTTTGGGAGTCACTATGTCCTTGTTTCTAACAACTGGTTACTTGCAATTACATAGTTAATTTTTGTTTTATTTACTATTTAACGTCCACTTCTACTTGACTATAAAACCATGAGTACAGGGACCATAGCTTTGAGTGACTCTTCCCAAGTACCAGAGCAAAAGCTAACAAATGTCTAGTTAAACAGGTAAAAAATACCTGATTTGTGGGGTGGGAAAACTGTGGGTGTAACTTTATTTTTCCTAAACTTTAAATTTCCTCTATTTGACTTTTCATTAATGTTACTCAAATTCTATACTATTTGGTTTGGAAGTGATAACAAAAGCACATTAACAAGTGATTTCCAGCTAAATTATCACATACTAAAAACTTTCCCAGTGCCCTCTCTTATGCGGAAAGAAAAATAAGAAAGGAAGGTCGTCCCATCTCCAAGTACTTGAGATGCAGAAGAAAGTGCTCCATCACAATTGTCATCCTATGTGACTGATGGTCTGTCTCCAAGGGCGCCTCACTTGCTCCATTAACTCATCAAAATTTAGAATACCCTTGTGTCTAGGTGACTGCCTGCCCAACACAAAAACAAGCAAAAAAACAAACAAACAAAAAAAGGTAGATCTGCTTGCTCTGACTTAAGTGCCAAATAAAACAAGTCAAATACAAGAGAGGACCCAAAAACAACCAGAATTATTTCCTGGAGGCTGGCCCATTTGTAGTACAGGCTTCCCCTGCTAGGTGAGTGTTCTAGGAACTGATCTGTATTTGTGTTCCAGCTGGCGTTCTTGTGAGAGGCTGCATTCGGTTTCAGTGAATTTTTTTTTTGAAGACGCTTTCAAAGTGTTTGCCCATTTCATGATGGGTGATTTACTAGCATACCTGCCCACACCATCGTGAGTATTCAGCAATTTTGACCAACACAGCATGACCTCCATGCCCCACCCTCCCATTCACCCGATCTTGCCCAGAGTAACTATTTTTCTATTTCCCTGGATTTAAAAAAGTCCTTAAAGGGAAACATTTTTGCCAATGTGGAAGAGGTAAAACAAAATGGCAGAGGCACTAAAAGACATCAAAATTGACCAGTTCATTGTTCTGAGCAGTGGAAAGAATGTCTCCATAGATGTATTGTATCAAATAGAGAGTATTTCGAAGGTGACTTAAGTTTAAACATGTAAGAATAAATACACAATTTTTTAATAAATACATTCCAGTATTTTGGGGGTCCCCCTTCATAAAGGCAACCTTGAGAACATGAAGACTCACTCCCCATTCCTTACAGATTTGGAGATAATGCTTTATTATCAGATATTAATTTCCCTTTGCTCCAGATGGAAGACTAAGGGGCTACCGTCCAGAAAGAGAGATTTGGAGCAAAGAACGCTGAAAACTTCCCTTAACGGTGTGTCCAATAACTTCATTCTTATCTTTTCTTCTCTTTACTTACTCCACCTAGGAAGCCCTAGCAACATAGCCATGCATAAAGGAAGGTCCAGTGAGCAGACACAACATGAGTATTATGAAAAAGCTTTTTCAGAGCCACTTCACTAAAGTAAGAAAAGAAAAAAAAAAGTACAAGCAGTCTTGGACTTTGTACAGTACTGACACATAAACTTCAGCTATAAGTCATACAAGTTCTCCAACACCACAGTTCAAATTACAGTACCAGAGTGACATTTTATAAAAATGGTAATCAAAGGAGGGAATTGGGCAACAAACATGAAAGTGCAGCAAATACATGAAAAGTGGTAATGATGAAAATGAAATTAAAGTCCACATAAGTATAAATGAAGTTATGAAAGAAATAGCTAGTTGAGGGAATATTGTCAACTGAGAGACTATATATGCAGCCAGAAGAAATTAGTGAAGGCAAACTCATCAACAAAATGAGGAAAGTGGTTGTGATGAAAAAGGATGAAGATGTCCCAAAGGAAGTTATGTCAGCAAAAATCTTCACAATAAAGGAACTCAGGGAGATACTTTGCAACACTGAAAGCACACAGGATAAAATGCTGCAAGCTGATCCAAACTTAGAAAGCAGTAGGGCACTCTGTCAAGGCATAAAAAAAAAAAAAAATGTTTGTTTTATATTGTAAATTATATGACTAGAGGAAAGTACTCCAATTATTTTGATACATTTTTTGCAAAGAAATACATTATTAATGGTTCAGTGTTTTAAATTACAATGTCCTAAATATTAGTTGTACTATTTTTTTATTTCTCTATACATTTACAATCAACAATTAGTTTTTTATTTTAACTTTTTAACATTGACCAGAATTTTTAAAGATCATTATCATTAATTTTTTTCATCAAGACCACTTTGCATAACTTCCACTTGCATATTCATTTTTACAGCCCTACACTACCATGCAAAGGATGGCCTGTACTTTTCACTGAGAGCCTGCAAACTTGCCAAAGTCCTTTCACTAATTACATAGTTGCAACTATGTAATTGCAACATAGCAGCGGTTAAAGTAACTGAAGCAGGGATGTTTTCAGTTTCATTCAAGAACAAGCCAGGTGAGCAGATTGACTACAAAGTCAATGAAATAGTGAGGTACTGAAGGGGAGAGAGAGAGAAGAATTAGGCAGGAAGAAAAAGGAATGTGAGAAAAGGTGTGCTATTTTTTAGAAAATCTGAAGTACTTTTCTGCATTAAAAAAAATAAAAAATAATAATAATAATAAAAAACTAGCCCTAGCTGACGTGGATCAGTGGATTGAGTGCCTGCCTACGCACCAAAAAGCTGCCCGTTTGATTCCCAGTCAGGGCACATGCCTGGGTTGTGGGCCAGGTCCCCAGCTTGGGGCATGCGAGAGGCAACAGATGGCTCACACATTGATGTTTCTCTCCCTCCCTTGCCCTCTCTCTAAAAGTAAATAAATAAAATCTTTTTAAAAAACTTATTAAAAAAATAAAATAAAATAAACTAGAAGAAAAACATATAGGCATACCTAATTTTATTGTGCTGTTGCTTTATTTCTTTAAACAAATGGTTCTACCAGCAAAAAGACTGACTCACTTTATTACAGTGGTCTGGAATCAAACCATAATTTCTGAGCTATGCCTATAATGTTATCATCAAAATTATTTTATATTCCTTTGCCTTGTAGCTCAGTTGGTTAGAGCATGATCTCAATGTGCCAAGGCTTCAGGTTCAATTCCCAATCAGGGCACATACAGGAAGAAACCATGGATACATAAATAAATGGATCAACAAACTGATGTTTCTCTCCCTCTCTCTAAAATCAATTAATTCAAACATTTTTTCCTAATTATTTTGCATTATCTTAGAGAATTTCAATGCAGCTTTTTTAAAAAATGAATGGAATAGTATTTTTAATTAGGAATACTATTTCTAATAGTTTTAATTAGGCATGAACAGAAGTACATGTATGTTTTATTTTATAAATCTCTTAAGCATTTTGCATGTTACTATACCACATGCTCTTCACAAGCACTAGTGCCAAGAGCCACGGAATAGTCCACAAAATACATCTACCATCATTAACCTAACCATTCCTCTTCTGTTTAATGTGTAAGTGGCTTACTATTATCTTTGCTGAGTTAAAAGTTATAGACACCTTTAGGTTGCTAATACTTAGTTCCAAACTATCTTCCTAAAAGCATACACCAGTCAGTGTTCTCTTTGAGCACACCGTCTACTACAGTGCTAACTTCAGCAGCTCATGTACTAAATATACAAAGAAAATTAGCATGGCCTCTGCTCAAGGATGATACATAAATTTGTGAAGCATTTCATATTTTTCCAAATAAACAAACAAGCAGAACAGAAACAGACTCATAGATACAAAGAACATTTTGACAGTTGCCAGACTGAAGTGAGGTTGGAGGGACAGGTGATAAGATTTTAGTAGTACAGATTGGTAGTTACAGAACAGTCATGGGAATGTAAAGTACAGCATAAAGAACATAGTCAATAATATTCCAAAAACTATGTATGGTGTCAGATGGATACAAGATTTATCGGGATGATCACTTAGTAAGTGTAAGAACGGAGTCTCTCACAGAACCATTAAGAAGCAGCGAGCAGAAGAAAAGAAGTTTATTGAGGGAATTAGCAAGTGGGGAGGAAGCTGTGCAGCAAATGGCCCGACTCTGGCCTCCTAGGGAAGGAGGGGCTGTTTTATAGGGGGAAGAAAAAAGAAATCATTGAATTCAGTCGTTATCTCGCAGCTGTGAGTCTGAGGGCTGATGAAGGCCAAACTGAGCTCGGTTGATGCACCCCACTATCATGGGAAACTCCCAGGCAGCTGCAAGCAGGTGGGGGCGGGGGACGGCATGGGAACCAAGGCTGTCAGTAAGTTTATAATGTCTAATCACTGGGCTGTACACCTGAAACTAATAATAAAAAATATGTCTACCACATGCCAGGTTCTGTACCTTTCATTCATTCATTCACAAGTTATGTTGAGTGCCTACAAAATGTCAGGCACTGTTAACACGGTAGTAAGCAAAACAGTACTTCCTTAGGAGTACTCAGCCTGTCTCAAAGATGTTCCCAACCTTAAAAAATGGCCATTCTATTTGTACACCACTTTGATAATAAACCCTTCTAATGGCTTCCATTATGCTTCCAATAAAATCCAAATTCCTTTCCATGGCCCACAAAGACTCGCCTCTGATGGCTTTGTGTCCCTCCCACCTTACTATTCTTATCCACTAGGTCTCAGCCACCACTTTGACACTCTATAAACTCTTTCCACCTAAGAGTTTTCTCACGCACTGCTCGCTCTGAACTTTGCCCCACATCCCCTAAAAATGTCTTGCCCCTTCCTACCCTTTAGACCTCAGTTTAAATGTCACCTCCTTAGTATCTTCCTTGGTCACTCCACCTAAAGTAGGGTCTCCAATATTATCCTATCACTATCCCACCTCAGTTAATTTTTTCAGAGTACTTATTTTTTGAGTTTAGTTCATTTGTCATCATATCCCCAAGGATAATCACAGTGCTCAGTGGGCAGAATACATGAGTGAATAAAATGATTTTTCTTTAGGGTAATGAAATCTAACTTCCTTGAAACTTGTATCCATTGACCCAAATTTTACCCTCTGTAACTACATCTAAAAAATAAAAGTATACCTTTTGGCATGTGTACTACACTTTAATGAATTTTAAAACCACTGTTCTTTTTCTAACTTGGGCACTCATATTTTTAGCAACTGCTACTGACTTCAGAGATAGAATCAAGGAGCAGTTAGGGCATGGGATCCCATGTTACACTGCCTAGGTTGAAATCTGATCTCCAACACTTACACACATGAAATGGATCTCACTTGGGTGATTTTGGACAAATTATATAACCTCTCTGCACCTCAGTTCCCTCATTTGGAAAAATTAAAGTCTTCAATTGCTTGACAGAATTCAATGAGACAATGTATGTAAAAAGCTGACCTGTTCCTGGCACAACAATGTTATCTGTCAGAACTACTACTGCTCTCTGAACTAGACAGGAAAATTCCTTGAAATTGGTAACATATTTCTTTGCCTGCATCTCTAAAACCTGCTTGTACAAGTCTCAACAAATCTAGACTGAAAACCATCATCCCACAAGTCTGGCTAAGGTGCCCCTTCCACATCTTCCCATAACACTCTGAAACTAGCCCTCATGTCATTTTTCTTAACAGTCACTTTACTATTTATTCTGTCTCTGCCACCTGGCCCAGGTGGGCCGGTTTATCTTGTTCACCACCTTATCCCTAACACCTGCAATAACAAAATTTGATAATTAGCATTTGGTGAGAAGCTTTTTAAAGGTTATTTGTTTTCTGTCTGCTTCTGTCCACTCCTCTCCACAAGCCAATCTCTGTCTTATTCTCTGCTGCATCTAGTATCCCCTACTGGACCTGCCGTAAGAGAAATTTTAAAATATTTATTAAAAGACTGGTTTTTGTAATGTTAAAAAGTGTTGATTCTAGTTGTTTTCTAAGGAGTTAAACACCACTGTCTTATTGGCTCCATAGTGCAGGATCAATGTACCCAAAGGCTAGAAGAATGCTCTGAAGCAGAATAACCAGATTAACTATACCCTGAATAAATGAATGAATAAATGGGTATATCATTTTCCGAGACTGAAGGTACCGAAAAATGACAACCACTGACTTGGACAGGAGGGCTCTGAGCGACCTGAGTAAGCCTCTTTTGTTTTGTTATATATATTCCTACATAAAATGCCTAAGTTTTCCAGTGTAGTGCTAATCAACTGAAGCTTTTAAGTAGAGAAATCTGTCTTCGTGCGGAAGACGATGAGTCAAGCAGCCACCCAAACCCGCCCGACTCTCCGGCGTCAGGGTGGGAAAGACGTAGCCTTGACAAGGACCCGGCAGAGGCCCAGGATCCCCGCGCTCGCTCCTAAACCTGGTGACCAGTGACCCGAGGACAGTTCGCACAAAACCGGAAGAAACTGCTAGTGCAGAGGAGCCCCCACCGGTTCCAGCGCTGGACTCCGGCACTATGAGCACCCGACTTCACCGCCTCGCACTCACCACCAGGGAGGCTGTGAACCCACGCTGGTCCATAGCCGCGAAAACACCATCAACGCTGCGTTTCGCAGCAGAGCAGAGGCACGTCGCAGCCTTACGTACTGGGCACCGCCATCTTGGAGGCGGGGCCTGACGTTTGCACTTCCGCGGTCACGTGCAGGCGAGCCACAACAACTACACGTGCAACCCAGGAAGCCTGGGAAAGGAGGAGTTCCGAGAAGGAGGGACGGGGCTCGGGAAGTGCGATTGAGCCGGATATCTCCATTCCACTATGCTTTCCGTTCCTGCGGCAGCTTGAGTTTCGGCTAGATGGAAGAACTCTCGTCAGCAAATAAGCGTTCGCTGGGACCAGGTGCAGGGAGTCCCTCACTGAAGGCAGGTTGGAGCAAAAGTGTAAGCCAAAGAGGCTAGAGTGGAGGGGGGGACCATGGAAAGACAAAACTAGTTTCAGGGGAAAAGGTTTGTGTTTCTTTTTTACTGAATTTATTGAGTTTGCATTGTTAAAAATATTTTATAGATTTAAGGTGTACATTCTATAACACATCAGCTGCATATTGTATTGTGTTCACCACATCAAGTCATGTCTCTTTTTGTTGCTTTTATCCACCCCCAACCCCGTTACCCTTCCCTGCTTCCTCCACCCCGTTTCCCTCTGATAATAACCACACTGAGGGTTGGTTTGTTTTGGGATTGGGGGGGTGCGTTGTTTGTTTTGCTTAATCAATGAAAAGGCAGAACTAGTTTAAGGAGGGTGAGCTTCGTGTTTCTAATCAGTTATTTGTCTTTGGTTTATCTCTTGGTTTTATCGGTACAAATGTCTGAATTACTATAAAACAGACTCAATATCGTAAGATTATTAAAGCTATAGAAGAACTTCATATCCTCCACTTCTTCTTATTGGCAGTATTGCATTTAAAGTTATTTGCTTATTCGTTTTGTTCGCTATGGTATATACCACTGTGCACACCTTGAAGACCACTTTATTAAGTACTTAATAATAAGTTTCTTGAAGTGGGCCTGCCTTTTCATTTATTCAATAAGTACCTTTGAAATTACCATATATTAAGGACCAGCTACATCTCAGACGTGGTGCTGGAGGATTGATAGACAGTTTCTCAGATAACACTAAAAACTGCATTGTAAGATTTGCACCTTTACTGTCCTCATTTTACAGAAGATGGAGGTGCTCCAAGAGGTTCAGTAGCCAACCAAAAGCTACAGAGAACATAGCAGAGCCATGCTTGCAATTTAACTTAGTACCTTCATCATCTGTCCTCAGCTTTAGCAAGCTTCTTGTCTGCCCTTTTTCAATCTATCTTTCGTACCACTACTAGAATATTTATTCTCTTATGGACAAGATGACTTAGAAATGATTAGCAGAATACCTTTAGAGTTTCAAATTCTGAGCTATTTAGTACCTTCTCTAACGCATAACTTCTCTAAGATTGAGTTTCCTTCTTTGTAAAGTGGGGATAATGATAGTAACATCTTTAGTATTATTACAGATCAACTGAGATAATGTGCACACGTTAATTTAGTTCCTGGCTCATTGGAAGTGCTCTCTCAAGATGATGGTAATGTCACTTCCCTGTTTTAAATGACTCCCTTTGCTGCCCATGTGAGACAGTCTAGCTCCTTAGCATGAGACTTACTTCTGAGCTGGTGTCTCCTGTCACTCTTCCCACTGGCTGGACTACGCACAGACTATACACTTTCAAGCCTCCTCATTTTACCCATATTGTTCCCTCTACCAAGAATACCTTTCCCTATGCTGCCTGCAGAACACATGAGGATGGCATCCTCCAAAAGCCATCTCAAAACATGCTAGTTCACTTCCTCTAAGCCAGTATAATTTCTTAGGCTGTTGTTTGTCTATTTTAAATCCTCATATGACAAGGTCAGGCCTAACTAGGCTAGTATCCCTTTTGAATAACTCGAAGTCAAATGTCTAGAGACCTTAATTATATCTGCAAAATCCCATTTGCCATATACTGCAACATAATCATGACTGTAATATCAGACTAACAGGTTCTACTCAAACTCACGGGAAGCAATTACACAAAATACTACTTTAGGGGGCAGGAACCTTGAGAGCCATCTGAGAATTCTGTCTACCTACCATACTTTCCCACAAGCCCTTGCTGGTAGCCTCCTCAAAGGCCATCAAGTTTCTATCAATAGACTTTCAGTAAAACTCCCCCTCAAAGTCCATCTTTCAACTGCCAAAGTCACTACCACATTTTAGATGTTACAGTAGTATCCCATTTCCAAGTAGCAAATTCTGTATTGGTTAACTATTGCTGAGTAACAAACTACCCCAAAACTTAGGACAATAATAAACTTCTATTGCCTCACACACTTTCTGTGGGCCAGAAATTTAAGAGTGGCTTTGCTGAGTGGTTTAGTCTCAGGCTCTCTCTCATGAGGCTGCAGTCAAGGCATCAGCTAGGGCTATATCCAAAGACGTAATTGGGACTGGAGGATCCACTTAGAAAATGGCTCACTTCATGACTGGGAAATTAGTGCTAACTGTTGGTAGGTAGTCTCAGTTCCCTGCCACATAGACCTTTCCTTAAGGTTGCTGAGTGTCCTCATGAAATGGTAGCAGGTTTTCCCCCAGAGTGAATGATCTAAGAACAAGACAGAAACCACACTGTTTTTTATGCCCTGACCTCAGGTGTCCCACATTTGTCATTTCTGAAATAGTGTATTTGTTACACAAGTCATTCCCATTTAATATGGAATGGGACTATGCAAAGTCATAAATGCCAGGAGAGTAGGACCATTGGATGTCATCTTCAAAACTGGCTGCCACATCAAAGAAATGCCAGTAAAAACCACAGTGAGTTACAGCTATACACTCACTAGAATGGCTAAAATTAAAAAGACCAAAAAGACCAAGTGTTTCTGGCAAGGATAAAGAGCAAATGGAACTGCCCTGATAGGTGTGGCTCTGTCGCTTGGGCATGATCCTGCAAAGCAAAAGGTCACCAGTTCGATCACCAGTCAGGGCATGTGCCTAGGTGGCGGATTCAGGACTATATGAGAAGAAACCAATCAATGTTTCTCTCCCTCTCTTTCTCCCTCCTTTTCCCTCTCTCTGGAAATAAATAAATAAAATCTTTTTTAAAAAAGAGCAACTGAAACTCTCATGCATTTCTGTTGGGTATGTAATATGGTACAACCACTATGGAAACCAATGACCCTCTTATTTTTGTATATATGTTTCTGCTTTATTTTTAAAAGAAATTATTAAATTCTCCCCCAAATGCTTCCTTCCTTCCTCCCAGCTTTCCAATGCACCTTTTAAATATTTACCCGAGAAAAGTGAAAATGTGTTTATGCAAAGACTTTTACATTGTTGTTCAAACAGCTTTATAATAACAAAAATTGGAAACAACCCAATATTCATCAACTGGTGGACAGATAAACATTTTTTGGGATATCAATATAATGGACTATGACTATGACTCAGTAATAAAAAGAAATGAATTACTGACACACACAACATGGATTAATCTCAAAGCCTTATGCCAAATTTTAAAAGCTAGATAAAAAATACATACTTCATGATTCCACTTATACCAAATTCTAGAAAAGACAAAATTATAGTGACAAAGCATATCACTGGTTTCTAGGAGCTGGGATGGGGCCAAAGGGTCGATGTCAAAGGGGGCACAAAAGAACATTTTGCAGTGATAGATACTCTTCGCTATTGTAGTGGCAGTTGGTTGGATATATACATTTGCCAAACTTCACTGAATTGCACAATTTAAATGGATGCACTTTCCTGTATGTAAATTATAGCTCAAAGTTGATTAAGATGTATGATTATATTTATCTCACAAGATAATGATGATTGGTTGGTATATGCATGAAAAGTATTTAGCCTAGTGCCTGGCATGTAGAAAATATTTGATTTGCTCAGTATTTTCCTATTGATGTTTTAGATTCTGAATGTTATGAATGAGAGATTGATAGGTTAAGATGTATAAGCACTTTGTGACAATACTAATATACCTTTCTAAGAAAAAAACAGGTTTTATTTCCAGTAACTAATGATCTTTGAAGTTTTAGTTACAACTCTCCTAAAAAAACAGTTTAACCAAGATTGTTGATCTTAATTTTGAGATAATGTTTCCTTTGATCTACAATTAAGGAAAAACTCCTCTTCAATGTGAGAATTGTCTTTAACTATAAGTAGTATTTGTGTTGATACCATTTTCTGGTAACCTGGAGGGTAATACAATTCATCAGGTGCCTTTCAGAATTTAAAAAAAAAAAATGTTATGCTACCTTTTAATTTATAAAATAGGCAACATTTTTTTTTCTAGAGGGAGGTCAACTTTTTTGGTGAACAATATGAGAAGATATTTCAAAACCCTAAAAAATGTCTTTTGTCCTCCACTGTTCTACTTCTTGCATTGTACTCTAATGAACTATTTTTTAAAATCCCTAGAAATATGACTTTACTGATATCCACTACACTGTTTATCATAGCAAGAGAAACAACCAAAAGTGGTTATTGGTATGTGATTGAATTAACTTGGTTATATTACCGACATGTAGCTATTTAAAACCATGATGTAGAAGACTCATCAATGATATAGAAAGATGGTAAACACTAAGAAATATTGCAGAAGAGCATATGCAGGTGCTGGCTTTTCTCTTTCTGACACAGCAGATACATTTTCTACCTTTTCTGCTTTGTTCTCTGTCCTTAGGGCTCTGACGCCTAGGAACTGTCCTCTGGTTTCCAGTTGGGTTTGTCCAATGAAAGTCATGGGCAGATCTGAGGATGCAGGGAAAAAGAGGTCAGAGTATTTCTTCTCTGCCCCTCCTTGCCCACACCCATTTCTGGCTGGTGTTTGTCCCTCTACAATATTTCTCCTGTAAGACAACCTCCCGGCTGTGACTCCCCTCCTTTGGCCTCTGCTAGCATCTTTTCCTTTCCTTTCTCCTTCAAGTCCAGGGATGATAAAGGCTTCACACTATTGTAAAGTCTGACTATCTCTCCGTACCTCATTCATTTTCCTAACAATGTCCACAGTTCTCTTCAAAATCCCAGTGGAGTGCCTTGTATTTGCTGCTAGAACTCTGACTAAAGACACTATAATTTAATATTAGTACACATATACATATTAATTATGACCTGCCATGTCTTGGAAGCTTAAAACAACAAACATTTACAATTTCAGAGCTCCCATGGTCTGAAATCTGGACATGGCCTAGCGAGGCATGGCTGGCTCAGAGTATCTCATGAGAGTGTAGGCATGCTGTAGGCCAGGGCTGCAGTTCCATCAGACGTCTCAAATATGGGGAGACCTGCTTCAGAGACCACACACATGGTTTTTGGCAGGTTTCAGTTCCTCAGAGGGTGTTGACTGAGAAGCTCAATTGTTCCTTGTCTGTTGACTGGAGGCTTCCCTCAATTCCTTGCCAGATGGCCATCTCCATATAGGAGCTTGCAATACAGCCCCTGGCTTCACCTCAGTGAGCAAACAGAAAAGAGAATACTCAAGATGGAAGCCACAGACTTTTGTAACCTAGTCTCTGAGGTGACATCTCATTACTTCTGCCAGCCCACACTCAGGAGAAGGGGATGACACAGGGCATGAGTACAGGCAGCAGGACTCGTTGGGGGCAATTTTAGAGGCAACGTACAGGCCAAAGACTATCATGGCTGGTTTTCTTTCGGCACATTAAAAATGATCTTTGTGTTTTCTTTTTGTATTATTGGCCATTATTAATGAATAATTACTACTGCTATGGCTATTATTATCATATATATCTTTTGTGGCTGACCTATCTCTAGCTGAGCAAGTTGATATAAACCTGTCTAGACTTACAAAGAGTGAATCAGTTACCTGCCATAATGGGGTTTTGTTTAATATTCAACCCAAGATAAAGCTTTAGGTTGATTTCCAATATTTATATTAAAATGACCAGGGTTAAATTTGCTCAACTAATTTTTACATCCTCCAACAAAGGTCTCTGCTCTATTGTAGAAATTATCCTAAAACCTTGTGACTTGTGCACTTACTGTCCATTCATTTGGCAAGGCCTGTCACTCTGAAATATTATTACACAACACAGAGATGCCTTTGCTATAATTGCTATCCTCTATTGAAGTGACAACAGATTGTTATAGGTCACCCTGGGACACTTCCCTGACTCAGATGACAACAGCAAGTGATTTTTCTCAGCCACTGACTATTACTATATCCAAAGGTAAATGGAGCTATTTTTCCTTTGCTGTACAGAATATAAATAATGGAAAAACATAAATAGGGTTCATGATTTTCCCATTACAGGAAATTTAAACAAAAATATTCACCACTTAATCATAGTTTTCTAGATAAGCACAAGTAAGAACTCTCATTCTTCCTCAAATTAATTCCATCATCAAGTGCTAAGCATTTATTGCATGTCTATAACAGCATTTTTTCTTTATAAATATCTTACCCTCCCAACTTTATTTTATCTTGGATCCACGATTCTGACAGTCTTCCAGGTTAAAAAGCCTGCCTCTGGTCCAATTTCTTATTTATCCTTGATGCCCAAACCATTACCTAATCCCTCAGAAACACCCTCCTCTCCTCTCCTTTCTCTCTGCAAAACAACTTGGTTTAGGCCTTCAAAAATCATAACTTAATGGTTATGAATAAGTTATGATTAAGTCATAAAAACCTCCTGACTCCATATCCCCATTTCCAGTTCACCTGGACAGCTCTGCAATCATTTTATCTTAGGCCTGGTTAGATGACTCACCTATTTCTTTATTTACTTTCTCACTTGACCCAAACTGCCACCCTATGATTTCGATAGTCTAATCAAGCCTGGACACTTGTTTTTTGACGGGAAAACAGTAAAACCCAAAAAGAAGTCATTGCCACTTTGGAAGACAGTTTGGTAGTTTCTTACAAAGCTAAACATGATCTTAATATAATCTAGTAATTGTGCTCCTTGGTACTGAAATTGGTTGAAAACTTAAGTCCACACAAAAACCTGCACATGGATGTTTGTAGCAGCTTTATTCACAATTTCCAAAACTTGGAAGCAACCAAGATTTCCTTTAGTAAAGTGAACAGATAAATAAACTTTGGTATATTTAGACAGTGGAAGAGTATTCACTGTTAAAAAGAACTGAACTATCAATCCATGAAAAGGCATGAAGGAACCTTAAATACACATTGCTAAATGAAAGAAGCCAATCTGAAAAAGCTACATATTGTACCATTCCAACTATATGACATTCTGGAAAAGGCAAAGCTATGGAGACAGTAAAATGATCAGGGGTTCTGGTAGTCAGACAGACAGGGAGATGAACAGGCAAAGCACAGAGGATTTTTAAGGCACGATGGTACAGTGGTGGATACATGTCATTATACATTTGTCAGTACAATACTGAGTGATTTACCTAAACTATAGATTTTGAATGACAATGATGTTTCAATGTTGGTTTGTCAGTTGTAACACACATACCACTCTGGTGAAGGATGTCAATATTTGAGAAGCCATGTGCACACACACATGCCCACGTGTATGTGTGTGTTGGGGGTTGGGTGTGGTAAGGAGTACATGGAAACTTTCTGTACTATCTGCTCAATTTTGCTGTGAACCTAAAACTGCTCTAAAAAATAGTCTATTATGATAAAAAAGGAAGTCATTGTACTGTTCCTTGAGATTCCCAATAATAACATCCTTTAACCAAATTCTATCCTCCTTCTACCCAGGGAGAAAAGAAAAGGAGGGAGGAAGGGAAAGAGGAGAAGAAGAAAAGTAAGGTAATATAAGAAAAGAAAAAGATCATGTCTTGCTCCATGTTTAAAAGATACTTTTCCCCCAGTCCAAACGTGCATTAGCAGATGAACGGATAACAAAATGTGGTATATAAACACAATGGAACATTATTCAGCCTTAAAAAAGAAGGAAATTTTGACACATGCTACAACATGGATGAACCTTGAAGACTTTAGACCAAGTGAAATAAGCCAGACACAGAAGGACAAATACTGTAGGATTTTCTTATAAGCAGAAGTACCCAGAGTAATCAAATTTTCAGAGACAGTAAAATGGTGGTTACCAGGGTCTGGGGACATGGGAAATGGTTAATGTTAAGGGTACATGATTTCAGTTTGGGAGGATGAAAAAGTTCTGGGGGTGGATGGTAGTAATAGTTGCACAACAATGTGAGTAATTAATGCTACCCAACTATACATTTAAAATGGTCATTTCTACATTATGTATATTTTACCACTATAAACAAAAGACACTTTTCTTCATAGGAGGCAGAACACATTTAATGTATTTCCTTTTGAAGATGAAATGTTTCTCAGTCTCACAATAAAGCTGACATACAACATTCTTTATTCAACTGTAATCTAAGTTCTTCCTGCCCCTTCAATGCTACTTTGCTTCATAAATCAGAGTTGTTGGAGGGGAGGAAAGAGGGAGACAGAGTCAGTGAGGAGATCTGTTACGTGCCTAGATGATTCACCAATATGGGAAAGTTTAAAGGAATGCTAGGTATTAGAATTTTCCCTCACAGATTCCCTCATCATTATGTGTCTCTCCTTGCCCAGTTTGCCATTTCATGCCTTCCTCACTGCAAATCTTCCAAACAGCTCTGTGTCACTGAGGTCTTTTTACTACCTTCCATCAAACAAACAAATAGCGGCCCATCATTCAAAAAAACACAACCTTTTCTTCTTCTAAGCTACCAACATGTGTCTTAAATGAACACTTCAGGCTTAATGCTACAGATTGAGCATTTATCTTATTGATTTTTCCCCAGGTGAATGTCCTTAGAGTTCAAAGAATCACCTGAGAGGGTGAGCTACTACCCTAGTTTTGTCATTTCTCTGATTCGATGTTGCTGACATTACAAAATGGCCACAGTTCCCCCAAATAATTACAAGACAACACATTATCACTGTAGGGTAATGTGTCACTCAGGTTCAATCACATTCCCTGTTAATCTTTAGTTTTGTCCCCTTTGCAGGTTTAATTTCTCAACAGACATTTTATATTTTTACCTTTAGACTGAGTGATCCAGCCCCTGACCATTGCTTCAACTTCTTGGCCAACAAGCCATCTTTCTTTGCTAGTGAAACTTTATGAAACTTTAGCAATACTTGTTTTTTGTTCCTTCAGGGGAGTCAGTCTTGCCTGTACCTTTAGTCTCAGGACCTTTGCACAATGCCCAACCCCCACTCCCACATTTCTCATTTCAATGTGGTTTCCTCAGATGTTGTCTTTTCCTTCACACTCTATTCCCAGTTGTTTTCTCCCTTACTGTCATATTTCCCCCAGCACTTATTGCAATGTGTAATTCTCTATTTCTGTGCTCATTTTTAAAAACATCTGCCTCCACCAGTAGATTATAAAATCTGAAGACAGGGACATCTATCAGCTTCATCACTATGGGCTCAATTGTTGGACCAAAGAAGAAAGGGGAAGAGAGAAGAGGAGAGGTAGGGAGCAAAGGAGACCATGTGACGTAGTTCCATCTTCAGTTCTGTAACTAAGCTTACATGCCTGGGAAGGTTCAATAGGCACCAAGACTCCTAGAAACCAGTACAAGGGGATGGGTAATGTGCTTTAATCTTCAAGATGTCCTTTCCCCCAGAAAACTATTCATCCTATCTTTTTGATATTTGGAAAACAACGGATGTCAATTTGCAGTGTATTACTATAAAAGAGCATGTAGAATCAACATAGCAATCTCTATCCTATTTTCTCTGATCTCCACCTCTCCCAGAGTTTACTACCATTGGTCTGCCATGATGTCCTTTCAAAAAATGAGCTGTCTCAGAATCACAGCTGAGCCCAACCAGAGCAATGGGAAATCAGTTCTTTTGTGACTAATTTGGCCATAGATTAACCATTTCACAAGAGCAGGTAATCATCTCTCCTTTAAGTCATTATAATGATCAGTGAGACTCTATGTTGTTTGCAGAAGTCAAATGAAAAGATCAAAGAACAACACAGATTTTTTTAATCTTCATAAATATGGGAAGAGAATGATTTAAAAATATATTTCAAAAAAGTGAGAGTACAGTTAACTAATCCCCAGAAACAGAGCAATTTTTTTCTATACTGTTTTAATTGTAGTCTCTTCCCGCGCAACATGTAAGTTACCTTCAGTAAGTACTTAGGGTGTTTGCACAAGTACTCAGTGTGCTTACTTTTTGCTTGCATGTAATGAGTTCAGTTCAAAGTAGAACTAGTTCTGTTGTGTTGATAAACTCTTTCAATAATTGATCATAGCAACAGTCATTTATCATGCTGCTTTTCTTTTTCACCTCTGCTTCTCCTCAACTTCTAAAATAGTCCTCTAAAACAGCGATTTTCAACCTTTTTCATCTCATGGCACACATAAACTAATTACTAAAATTCTGTGGCACACCAAAAATATATTATCTTTTTTGCTGATCTGACAAAAAATAGATATAACGTTGATTCAGTCACATGGAATGGCTATTGTTGTGTTGGTTGTTTTCATTTTTTTAATTTGCCAATCTAAGGGAAAAGAGGTCAGTGCCCCTGACTAAACAGTCAAGTACTCTATGTTTTAAAAACTCCTGCTGCTCTAAAAGAAAGCCTAGACAAGAAAATTGGGACAGGAAAAATTTTAAATGAAGTTGATAAATGTAATTCTAAAATACATGTTGTGGGCCTATATCTTTTTTCCCAAATATTCCACAATTAACAATGAAATTCATATGTAATTGTTAAAAACTTGGTTTTAACTGTGTATTTGTTTACATGAAAGTTTACAACATTTGTCCATTACTTTGGGCAGGAATTTGAAGATGAAGGTCATTGTTTCTTTTTAGATAACTTATTTATTTACTTTTAGAGAGGAGGAAAGGGAGAGAGAAGGAAAGGGAGAGGCACATCAATGTGAAAGAAAAACATCGATCAGTTGTCTTTCATATTCACCCCAACCAGGACTGTGGACCCACAACCCAGGCTTACGGTCTGACCAGGAATCAACTGTGACCTTTCGCTTTGTGAGATGATACCCAA